>NC_056727.1:563221388-563278888 GCF_019279795.1 Protopterus annectens
GCATTGGGAAATAGCAGACAGACTAAGTTTAGAGTCCTACTACTTGTCACTTGTAAACGTAGAGCAAGGATCATTTACTGCAGTGACAGTTTTCACACCTCAGCATGAGAGTGTGGGGGAGGGTTTTGTCAAATCTATTGGGTATACAAAAGACTCCTCATGCAAAAAACTATTTTTATCTACTTTCTTTTGCTGCAAGTAACTAACAGCTGTTTATAGCATAGAGCAAGATCTGACAGACACATAAATGAGGCTCAGTCAAGTAAACATAGAATCAGCTCTGTTACAGAAAGTGTGTTTAGATGACAGTGCTTCACAGTCCTGCCATTCAATCTTGATGGCATGATAAAACAGCACCACTTCCTTATGTCTAGCATGAGTCATATAAAGAGGCTTTGAAATGTATTCTGGGAAGAAGGAATGAAAGCAAGAAAACAAGATCACATTACCAAGGCAGGGCTCATCATCCACCATTTTGAGATCAACACGTTAAAATTGTAAAAGAAGCACTTGGAGTGATTTTGAGGCATTAAAATAGCTCAAAAACAAAGATACAATGAAAAAAATATGTTTTTTTGAGTTCTAAGGTGGAGTTTTCCTTTAAATAGTTCATCAGATTTCTGTCACAGAGCCCCCCCCCCAAGAGAACATAGGGGCCAGGACCAATGCCAATATTCAAGACAATTGGGCTAGCAGACAACTTGAATTTTAATAAAGAACCTCAACAGCTCATAAATTCTGTGGTAGAAAAATCCACTTATATTGGCAGACAGCCATTGCAATTCAGGAGGCAACAGAAGGAGGAGCAAGCTGAAATGCTCACTGATCTTCAGCCACATTGGGTTTGCAGTGCTCCATCTTTATTGACAGACTTTTGAAGGGTGGCTTCCAGAAAATGCTCTTATAAGGCATTACAGTACTTTAACTTGACAGCGATGAGCACCAGCATATTTTGATCATTGGGTTAAATTTTACCTTGAATTGCTGTAATATCCTTAAAATATGAAGCACACACTTCTCTCCATAGGTAGGCCCTGAACAACATATGCCATGGTCATTATCTCCACCCTACCACATAACACACATTTACATTCATACCAGGGCTTGACATTAACTCATCTTTCTCCCTGACTTGCACTCAGTTCCCTCCAACAACGACCAGGCATTTTCTTGGCACATACACACTATATAACTGCACTCTTTCCAACAAGTAAAATTCTAGGCTTATAATGTTAACTTAGAAGGGACATTTCATAGTTCACACTTGTCAGGGTACACTACTTGATGCTTTAGTATAGCCCACAGTTCCACTCACTAGGTAGGAATGGTTGAGCCACACTGGCTGTAACCATATTTTACACATTTACTCCGTAGACCTTCCTTGGTCTCTTCACACTGCAGCAGCATACTACCCTACTCGTACATGGCTTAGTAGGGTCCCGTCCTTTTGGCGAGGCTTTACACTTTTAAACTTTTTAAAATTTTCTAAACAATGTGCTTACCTCCTCACATAAGGAGTATACCATAACCTGCCTTTATAAGGCTGTTTTTAATAAATACTAGTGGTCAATGTCCAACATGGGAGACAAGCGGACCAACCCACCAGAAGTCTGAGACTCTTGGAGTCTCACATTGACCTCTGATGAGAAAGTCTAACCATGTTGTCACACATAAAAAATAAATCTAAATTCACACACTTGTCATCCCTTGTAGAATGGATTTCCATGTAAACATTATGGTGCAGAACAAATTAAAAATTAAAAAGGACAGACTAACTTCCTTTAGTAAGAATGGAACTACTTATTTACTCTTTGTTCTGCTATTTTCACTAGTACGATTCTAGTATAGAACCTGTCTTGATAGCATATTGCTACTTTTAATTATATTTTAAAAGAACAGATGATACACATTAATAATGTTTGTACTGGTGAACATTCTCTAACATTCTGGACACCATGCATGGAACTAAACACATGTTTGTATTTAAACGGGAGTATACACTGTGTTACTTTTTAATTAAATGGTACTACACCTTTTAGACAATCTAAAGCGCTTCACAAATTGGCGCTCTTTTATGTTTAAAAATAAACCTCTCACTGTTTTAAATGTACTCTGTGGAAGCTACAACAGAGGGTGTAGCGAAAACGTTTCTTGTTTTGTCAATAAAAGTTGCGTTAAGAAAAATACAACAATACCGCAAAGTGGATTTGTGCTTTCCGACTACCTTGGTTCAACTTGTAATACTCTTAACAAGTAACTTACAATGTGGCATAATGCTATTTTTTTCCAATGGATGGACCTTGAGACATAGCAGTGTTCTACATATCCTCTCAGTTTTATCTTGGCCAAGTGAAATCAAAAAAAAAAAAAAAAAAGAAAGGTACACAAAGGAGGGAGGTTCTACTTTAAAATAATTATTGAAAAGTGCTTACATTCACAAGGCCTTAATAGTGTCAGGAGCTAAAGTGAATCTAACGTTAAAAGAGCTCTATGATAAGATGAGCAAAACTAAGATTCAAAGGGACTGAAACTTCAACCTGATGGCCTGCAGGTTATATCTTACACAGGAGGGGAACAGCCAGCCTTGAGTAGGATGTAGATAAAACTAAAGCTTGTTAAAATTGAAGTTGTCACTCAGTGCATGTCACCAGTAAGACAGGAACTGATTTCCTGATTGGCAATGATCTGCTTAAAATCTTTAGGGCTTTCATTAACTGTTGCATGGGGTTTTGTGGTCACAGGTAAATAAACCCTCTCCCTTTGTAAAGAGTTTAAAGGTTACTAAGCAGACAGAGCCAAATTACTGTGATTAAAGTGTTTTTTGTAAGATCTGATGTACTAGATATGTCTGTGCTGCATGTCTCTGAGAATCTAATTGTGTGGAAGGACAAGACACATGTGTGATGCTCGATAAAAAAGGATGTAGCAACATCTGAGATAAATACCAGAGGTCTTACATCTTTGCTTACGATCTGTAATCTCAGAAAGCCATCCAAATGATGAATGGCAATTTTACATGCTGAGCAACCTGCTTTCAGTGAGGATAATGGAAAAGGAAGTTTACCAGCTCAGGATTCATTTGTTTGTCAGCTTTGGGCAGAGGAAAATGAGATTTTCAACTCAAAAGGCTTGCAACTGCACAAATCTGTTTGGTATTATGAATAATCCCAACGAACGACCAGATCACTCCAACTTGATTCACCACAAGATGATCCAGTGACTAAGCGCTTTCGCCATTCATTTGGCTTCTTTAGAGTGATTGGATAACATGCAATCAGTTATATAGCTCAATCAATCCAGTAATTAACCAATCATAGAAATGCTAGTTAAAATATCATCAAATGCAAAAAAAATATAAAAATAAAGGTGCATAACAGTTCCTGAAGACCACTAAAAATGTGCTAAACGGTTCCAAATAACTATAATAAAAACTCTTTGTCTCATGAACAGTATAAAATGAAAAAAATTCAATAAAATCACAATGATGTAAAACAGTTTACAATGAATGTGTTGTTCATGAAAAAACAGATGCAAACAACCAAAGTCATCAAGGAACAACCAATGTAAAAAAATCATCATAGGACAGCCAATATGAAAACCATGTAAAGCCCAACCCCAGTAGACAGTGAGGGCCGTAAAAAAGCCCCTAAACAACATTAGATCTCTGTTTTAAGACTGACGTAAATGAAATACCTTCATTTAATTGCGGTGGATGCATGGCATTTAGCCTAAGCTGCCATCTGAATTTCTTGTTTTCAACCAAAAGCCTGTCATCACCACCCCTAACATTGTGTGCAACTCAATCGATAACAAAGAAAATAAACTTCTTGAAAGGAGAGCAAACAATACTGTGGCCATATAATGCATTGTGTAGATCCTTCTTTTTAATTGCTCTCAGATGCTCACCAATTCTGTCTTTAAGCCTACATACTGTTTTGCCCACATAGAAGGCAGAACAGCTGACACATGTAGCCACATATACCAACATTGTGATATTGCAGCTACATCTACCCGGGCATGAAAGAACGTGGTCATATCCATGTATTGCCACATAGGGCCCATCGTTAATATAATGACAATTTCTGCATGCCCCACACTTAAACATCAATGAATTGTGCCATCTATAGTTGTTGTCTTCCAGTATATTTTTGATATTTTTCCCGCTACTAAATTGACTGCACTATTAACCCATGAGGAAGCTGGTGAGCATTCCATTCCTACATTAACTAGCACTCAAGCTGAACTTTTCACCCTACACTCACCGGTGTTAGAGGAGACGAATCTGATGAGTGCAGGAACCTTTCGGGTTACATTGCGAGGTTGTGAAATCACAGAATGGCTCCTGATGCCCGAGTTTAGTTTTTCAGAATCTAACCCGAGGTTGGAAGATAGGCCTACATTGAGCAAACAACTAAACAATTTCGAAGGGGTCTGTAAAAAATTTAGAGTCCTACAACTGGATAATGCTTTTCTTAGCAAATCTTTGGCACTTAAGCAAATGCCAAAAGGTTTGAGGATTTGGACGCTCCCTTTCGGCATTGAAAAAGACACTAGTGCTTACCGTGAATTAACTGATTTGTTCGACAAAACAGGACTGGAATTGCTGGACATTATCATCGGGAACAACCAAAGTAGGTTGGCAGATTTAGAAAAAGAAATTACTGTTTTAAATGCTAACATTGTTAATGACCTGTTGTTTCCCCAACATTTTGGCAGTTACCAGAAACTGCTTAAAAACTTGGATGATTTTGTAAAGAACAATGCTAGAGGTAAATGTAAAAAGCTAGCAAGGGAACAAATTGACTACAAGAATAACTGTGTTTATCTGACAGGGGAGGCAAGGGCTACTCATACTGGTAATAATTATGCTACTGGTGAACAACGATATAGCAAAAGTGACGGACATTTTAAGCAAAATGAATCAACCACAAAGGGTAAAGTGCCTCGAGCAAAATGTAGTTTCAAAATCCAAATAATCTTTTCTTGTGGCGCAACACGACAATAAGAAGCTTGACCTTTTATTAAACACACTGAACTAAAGAACAAAAACAATAAAACACCCAGTAAGCGCTTTCACATTCTCTCGAATGCTTCATCATTACAAAAGCTAAGCCATTTCTACATTTAAATACCTTTGCTGTTACTTCATCAACCAATCATTATTGTCCCTTACTTGATGACATCAGTGCTTAATTGATTAAAAAATGTTTAACTAAAAAATTGCTGGCTGAAATTTATGTTCAAAACCTCTGTGATTCTTTATATTAAAAACAAATATTTAATTTATAATAGATGCTTCAACCTCATACCTCATACAGCTTAAAAACATATATACATATCTCAAACTATATGTTCCACTATTTAATAAAAACATGTGCTTATGTATAAATGTATACTATAAAAATATAAAATATATCAATTTTTTTTTATGTAGGAAAGACAAATATGACCCTTCGAGAAAGAGTTAGACAACATGTCTATGCTATAAACAGGGAAGATGACAGCAATGCCCTAGCTAGACATGTTATAAATGAAGGGAGTACACATGGTTTTTAATTTACTGTGATTGAGTTTGTATATAAGAACATTAGGCTAGGTGATCATAGAAACTACACTGAACAAAGAGAGACAAGGTGGATCATGAGGCTACAAGCAGATAGACTATCTGGTTTGAATGACAGGGTGGCCATGAAACCATTCTTGATAGCAAGGGACAACAAGCATTAACATTGTTTATAAGCTATTAGTCTAGCGTTTTTTAGGATGGCTCATGAATCTATTAATAAACAACATATATATTTGATATATTTTATATTTTTATAGTATACATTTATACATAAGCACATGTTTTTTTTAAATAGTGGAACATATAGTTTGAGATATGTATATATGTTTTTAAGCTGTATGAGGTTGAAGCATCTATTATAAATTAAATATTTGTTTTTAATATAAAGAATCACAGAGGTTTTGAACATAAATTTCAGCCAGCAATTTCTTAGTTAAAATGTTTTTAATCAATTAAGTACTGATGTCATCAAGTAAAGAACAATAATGATTGGTCAAGTAACAGCAAAGGTATTTAAATGTAGAAATGGCTTAGCTTTTTTAACAGTCTGATGAAGCATTCGAGAGAATGTGAAAGTGCTTACTGAATGTTTTATTGTTTTTGTTCTTTAGTTCAGTGTGTTTAATAAAAGGTCAAGCTTCTTATTGTTGTGTTGTGCCTCAGGAAAAGGTTATGATGGACATTTTGACAATGATGACAATAATTCTGATAGAAATCGCAATAATGGAGACCGTTTTTTAGACCAACAACCCCCACTGAGGATGTCGGAAAGGTTAAAGAACAAAAGGGAAGGGGGTTCCTGGAATCAACACAACAGTCACAACCAACACAGGAACTATTACAACAGGAGGTATCAACGACCAATGAACAACAGATACTAACTGACTTTAATGATTTTTGTTCTTTACTTGACACCTCTGATGTTGGCCTTTTGGAAAATTCTGATAATTTTGATGTGGTTGAGTTTTCTGAACATTCTGATGGCATGATGTGTGATGTTATTATTAACAATGGTTTTTGTATTTACAATTTTAGTAATCTTAACATACAGGAGGTGCATTTTAAATTACTCAGTAAAGGAACTACATTTGTGCCAGCATTTAACTTGGATGTAGCTGATGTCCTAACTAGTTTAAAATTATACACAAGACAACTGAATTTAAGAATGTTCTTTTAGCTTTGAATAGAAAAAGCGTGTTTATCCCCCTGAACAATAGAGATGTGATAATGTTTGAAAGAATGTGTGAAAAAGAATTTAAGAGGTTAATTTAAAACAAAAATTATCATGTGAACCTTGGTAACCTTAGTTATGAGGAGAGACTAACCCTGTCCAACCTGGCTAAGAACAAAGAATTGAGAATCATGAAGCCAGACAAGGGTGGGGGTGTTGTTATCATGGGCCATGTTGATTATGTATCTAAAATGCATGATACCTTGAATGACACCACAACATACAAAAGGGTGTCTAAAAGTGAAATTAACAGGGCCTATACTGGAGTTGACCTGTATTTATCTGATGCACTTTATCAAGGAGTTTTTGATGAAAATAAAATAAATTTTCTGACTGTGGCACACCCTACTATGCCTGTCATCTTTGGGATCCCCAAAATCCACAAAGATGTTACCAATCCGCCATTTAGACCTATAGTGGCAGCCAAGAGTTCGAAAATGGAACCACTGGCAGCATTTGTGGATGCAGGATTCCAGGGTGTGGTTAATGGGGTTGAACATATATTAAGAGACTCATGGCATTGTCTGGAGTGTTTAAAACAGATTGACACTTCAACTCGATAGTCTTTTCTTACTATTGACGTGGTCAGTTTATTTACAGTCATTCCACATGACGAAGGTTTAGCTTACTTTAGAGAGTCTTTACTTACTAGTGACAAGACTGACAAAACTAAAATAAGTGTACTGGTAGAACTCATGGAAATGGTTCTCAAGAACAACTACATAAGTTCTGAGGGTGAATTGTTTCACCAGATTGCTGGGGTAGCCATGGGCGCTAAATGCGCCCCTGTTTATGCAAATTTAGTTTTGTTACATTGGGAAAGTGTACATATCTTTCCTACAGATTTTATGGAAAAGATCTTGTTATATAATTGCTTCCTTGATGATATTCTGATTCTATGGAAAGGAAGCGAACAGGATGCAAAAACTTTTGTAGAGTATTTGAACAACACAACTACCTTTCTTGAATTCACATACAACTGGCATTTGTCTGAAATTGACTTCCTTGATATTCACTTGAGGAACACTGATATAGGTTTGCAGAGTAACATCCATAGAAAAAAAAAACTCATTCAAATTTTTTACTTCATTTTAACAGCTGTCACCCATATCATCAGAGAAAAAGCACTGTTAAAGGGCAGATGGTGAGGCTGTCGTGTCTTGTCAGTGACAATGAAACATTCTTGAAAGAAATGTACTCCCTTGTAGGGATGTTTTTGGAGAGAGGGAACCCTTTAAAACTTCTTTTGGGTACAAAGCATGAGGTTGTGCAAAAAGATCCACTTTTTTTCCCCTATTTTGACATCAGGTACTAACACGGTGCGTGTTTGCAAAAGGGATAATCCTGATGTATTTGTTTTGAAATACAACTTCTTGAGCTCATCTTTTATTGAAGTGATTAAAAGAACATGGGAGGTATGTTTTGATGAACACATTAAAGAAAGACTGGGATCTCAACCTAAGTTTTTATTTAGTAGGGGGAGAAATATCAAAAATATACTGGAAGACAACACCTATAGATGGCACAATTCATTGATGTTTAAGTGTGAGGCATGCAGAAATTGTCGTTATATTAACGATGGGCCCTATGTGGCAATACATGGATACGACCATGTTCTTTCATGCCCAGGTAGATGTAGCTGCAATACCACAATGTTAGTATATGTGGCTACATGTGTCAGCTGTTCTGCCTTCTATTTGGGCAAAACAGTACGTAGGCTTAAAGACAGAATTGGTGAGCATCTGAGAGCAATTAAAAAGAAGGATGTACACAATTCACTATATGGCCATAGTATAGCTTGCTCTAATTTCAAGAAGTTTATTTTCTTTGTTATTGATCGAGTTGCACCCAGTGTTAGGGGTGGAGATGACAGGCTTTTGGTTGAAAACAAGGAATTCAGGTGGCAGGTTAGGCTAAATGCCATGCATCCACTGGGATTAAATGAAGGTATTTCATTTATGTCAGTCTTAAAACAGAGATCTAATGTTGTTTAGGGGCTTTTTCTGGCCCTCACTGTCTACTGGGGTTGGGTTTTACATGTTTTTCATATTGGCTGTCCTACGATGATTTTTTTTACATTGGTTGTTCCTTGATGACTTTGGTAGTTTACATCTGGTTTTTCATGAACAACACATTCATTGTAAACTGTTTTATATCTTTGTGATTTTATTGAATTTTTTTTCATTTTATACTGTTCATGAGACAAAGAGGTTTTATTATAGTTATTTGGAACCGTTTAGCACATTTTTTAGTGGTCTTCTGGAACTGTCATGCACCTGTATTTTTATATATTTTTTGCATTTGATGATATTTTAACTAGCATTTCTATAATTGGTTAATGTTTGAGCTATATAACTGATTGTATGTTATCCAATGACTCTGAAGAAGCCAAATGAATGGCGAAAGTGCTTAGTCACGGGATCATCTTGCGGTGAATAAAGTTGGAGTGACCTGGTCGTTCGTTGGGATTATTTGTTTTCCTTCTTAGTTTATTTACCCTTTTTGGGTTTGTTTTGTCAGTTTGGTTACTGTTTGGTATTATGTTATGTCTTATGAGTGAGCTGAATCACAAGAGGTAAAGACAGTGACCTAACTTTCAAGCAACATGTGTCCATTGTCAGAAGAAAATCCTAGTATATTGTGCATCTCATAAAGAAAGGGATTTTGCCTAGATCTATGGATGTCATTCTTTGCCTTTACTTAGCCTTCGTTAGGCCAATCTGTGAGCATAATGCCCACTTTGGCATGCATCTGTCTAGACATATGCAACAACTGTAGCACCCACACACATACTTTACTAAAAGGATACAAGGACTAAACAATATGTCCTATATGGACAGACATACTGCTCTCTTGTTATACTTGGTATTTTACAGACTGCTAAGGGGTGACATGTGTCTAGTATACAAACTATCCTCCAACCCAATAGCGATGGACCTACTTTACATCAGCAATTGAGATGGCATCAGATGTACTTGGTCTAGGGATCCAAACCACTTCTGCAGTATCATCAGAAAGGCTTGGAGGGACAGGTACATCTTGGACAGGATATCGCTGTTCTGGACAAGACTCCCTATCCACTTAAAATAAAGTTCATCCCTGCCCATATCCAAGTGCAACTTGGATCAATGGAGGGTAATAGAAATATTTACCCAGGACTACCTCCTGTACTATTAATAGACAGTGGCAGCTCTTAAGTGCTTTATCCTATACATGGGTCTCTTCAAATTATCTATGGTATGAGATATTCTTACTAGGGGTAATGTATAATTATCAACCAGGGGATTGGTAAGGCCAGTCTAACACCAAATGGAATAGGTTATTTCAAGCACCAAAAGTGATATTGGCTAGGCTTAAAATGGCAGCTAACTTAGTATTTACCTATGAACCTATAACCTATAGAGATAAAGGCTTCATCTCAACTTTGCTAAGAAGTCAGAGTTAGTAAAAGGCATTCCGAATCATAAGGGAAAGTTAAACATGATGGAAGTCTGTACTTGAACCCCCCCCCCCCAAGACATTACAAGATCCTGTGTAAGTAGTAAAGGGGATCAAGTCACAGATGCATTTAGGTCTGGATATCCTGGTATGCTGATCATGTTAATGACATTTTTGGTCACATACAAGAGTGAATCTTGTCCTTATAAATAAGAATTTATGTAGTAAAAACTGGAGAGCACCACCACGTAATAAAATCTTCTTTATTTAAAATGACAGAATGAGCGCTTTCGCGTGCTTCCACAAGGCACGCTTCTTCAGATTCAATGAACAATAGTAAAAACACATTCCTTATATCCACAAGCCTTATTTAAATTAGGAATTAATTAACCTATGGTAATGCTTATTCACTTCTTCAATTAGTTATGGCAGGGTGTAGCCCAAAACTAATTAACTATATGCTTTTCTAAAAAGAAACAAGTCAAAATGCCACTCTTATAAAGCAGAGAAAGTATTTCCTGTTCTTGCAGCCATTAAATACATTATTCTTATATTAAATAAAACTATTATTAAGATCTGATTGAAAAGCTCCATGTTATGTACAGCCTCTATGTAACAAACTTTAGTATATGCATAAAACTACTCACTAAAACTACTGAGCTTAGATTATATACAAATCATATTGCAGCCTATATACACATCAGCCAAAGAACTATAGCTGGTCACATGTTAAAACACCATCATCCCATTCACAACCTCTATACTAAAACACTTCATAACAATCCCATATAAAGATGCTTTTTATATGTATATATAAATATGTGTTAAAACTAACTTCTGTATAATACATAATTACAATAGACAGATAAATAAATAAATAAATAAATAAATATATATATATTCATATGAATTCAAAAGAGAAGAAATAATTCTTAATATATTGTGAAGTGTAATGCTGAATGCAAGACTAAAAACTAAATAATAAAGCTGATAGGGACCATATACAATAGACAAGCATTTCATATTGTATTAATACTTCCGTCTTTTCAAGTGTGATCTAATACTCACATATACATTTAAACCTGGAGGACTTTGAGCTCTAAAATTAAATATCCAATTTAATTCTAAGTTCTCAAGGTCATTGAAATTGTCACCTTTTCTAGTATTCATTTTCTTCTTTTGTAAAACTCTAAAGAGAAACTTATGTTCTGGATAGTCTACAATATGTTTAGCTAACGCATTCTTTTTGTCAGCTTTTTTAATGGCATAAATATGTTCTTGTATCCTATCCCTGAGCCTCCTTGTGGTCATGCCTATATAAAAAGCCGGGCATGACTCACAGGTGGCCAGGTATATGACATTACTATCCTCACAGTTTGCTGTACACTTAAATTCAAAGTTAAATAGTAGCTCAGGGTGGAAGAATGTCTTATCCTTAGATATCCACTCACAAGAACTACACTTCCCACAAGAGTGGGTTCCTCTTATGTTATTTCTGAATGGATTATAAGGTGTCAATGATCTATGCAATTTTTCATCACATAATATCCGTTTCAGGTTCTTAGAATTCTTATAAACAAAATTCGGTCTTACACCAACCAATTGTTTAATATCTTCATTTGTTGTCAGGATAGGCCAGTTCTTCGAGATAATTTCTGTTATATATTTATTATCACTTGTATATGTAATAATACATCTAACATAGTCCGAATTTATTTTAGAAGGATTTATATAATTCCTTCTAGATGAAAAATTCCAAGTCCTTCCTGTATTAGAATGACTAGAGTATTTCAGACCCTCAGATATATCTTTCTCTTGTACAAATGAATCTTTAATATTTCTGACCATATCTGGATTATATTTCCTATCTTGAAACATCTTTTCTAGTATGTCAAATTCACGATGTTTAACGTATAAATCTTGACATATTCTATCTCCCCTTACATATTGACTTTTTACTATATTTTTAAATATGAATCTCGGATGCATGCTGTCATATTGTAATAAATTATTTCTCCAGCATGCTTTCCTGAATAAAGATGTCTCTAGTCCCCCTTGTCCATCCTTCTTAATTTTTAAATCCAAAAATTCAATTTCTGAGAGAGAATGTTCAATTGAGAACTTTAAGAAATCTGTAGTCATCTCTAAATCCGATATAAAACTTTTTAATTCCTGTATGGTTCCCTCCCATAATAAAAGTATATCATCTACAAACCTATGATAAAAGAGTATCTTCTTAAAGCCAGGGTGAGTGAAAAGATTTGTAGTCTCCCAATTATATACAACAAGATTTGCATATGTGTTGGCGCAGGGGGTGCCCATGGCCACCCCCCACTGTTGTATATAAAAGTGTTCATCAAACATCATAACATTCTTAGTCAGAACAATTTCCAATAGTGTATTAATTAGAATTTGTTCATTATTAGTGTAACTGCCTTCCTTGTTTAATATAGATCTAATGGCTTCCATACCATACAGATTCGGAATTACAGTAAATAGACTCTTAACGTCTAATGTGACTAAGAGATGTGTTTCTGTGACCTCAAAATCTAATTTCTTAATGTAATCAATCAACTGATATGAATCTCTTAGAATTGTGGGTACTGATGATACTAATGGTCTTAATTTCTTCTCCAAAAATATGGAAAGATTTTCAGTTACCCAATTGTGTCCAACCACAATGGGACGCATAGGAGGAGGTATCTGCCCCTTGTGCATTTTTGGAAGGCCTTTTAAATAAGGTATAGTAGGATGTTCAATCAATAAAAAAAGATAAAAATCATAACTGATCTGTCTACATAGTAAAAGTTCATTCAATTCTTGATGTACCTGAAAAATCAGGCCTTGAACAGTTACTTCATCTATCAGTTTATAAGTAGTATTATCTTTAAGAAGAAGTTCCATATACATACAATAATCCTTTCTGTTCAGTAACACCAAACCCCCACCTTTATCTGCTGGTCTAACCACCACATTATTATTCTCAGTTAGACGATTTAAAGAGTCCCATTCTTCCTGCAATAAATTATGGAACAAGTGTAATGCACCCTTATTATACTGTCTATAATGTTTATATAAATCATTTTCACACAGTTTAATAAATGCATCAATACACGGATGAAACACTGGTGTATATAGGCTTTTCCTTTTAAAACCTTCAAACATACATTGAGTATTAGAGGCTATACCCTGACTTGAAACATTTTGTACATTTTTAACATTTTTAAAAGATAATTTCAGTGCAATTTTACGAGTAAAAGCTCTTAGATCTATTAGCAAATCAGAAATCTTACTTATTTGGGCCGGTATGTAACTTAGGCCTTTGTTCAACATAGAAATATCCACATTATTTAAGGTTAAGTCCGATAGATTATAGACCAAATTATTTAGTCCTTCTGTCGTCCCCTCTTGTGTTGCGGTTCTCCTGAGAACTTCCTTTTCCTTCTGGTGCGACTTTCCGATCTTCCTCTTGAGTTCCGTCTTACACGCACCGGTAATGGCAAAAAAGACTCAATGTTGGTCTGTTGAAGCTTCGGTCTCGCTCCCAGATCCACCTGCTGCTGCAGAGCCAATTGATTGGGTGGTGGAGTATCCTGGAATCCCTGTGAGACTTGTCTAAGACTTCCGGTTAATGTCGGCATGATGTCATCATGTGGAATAGGTGTAGTTAAAGGGGCAATGTCTCTGTCAGCCACAGAGACATCTCTATGTATGTCCGTTGTTGCCCTTACAGTTCGTTGTTGTGGATTGTCACGATCTTGTCTCGCCCATACAAAGACCTGACCATTCATGAAATCATTATAATCCCTCTGAAGTTTGCGTAACTTAATTACTTGGAGTCTCTCTTCATACGCACTTACTTGACCTAACAAGTTGTCAAGTCTGTTGTTAAACATTTCCCCTTTAAATTTTTTCACCATTTCTTTGTATAGACTGTCATTTTTCTCCATCAAAGCATTCTCTATCGGGAGAAAGTAGTCTATAAGAAGCTTTATATAGTTGAAACTCAGCTCTAGGTTGAGTTTCTGCCAGTTTTTCAAAAGTTCCGGATGAGAGTCTCCGTAGGATGGCATGCATAGTACTCTCATCCCTCTTGGAACAATTTTGAAATGCAGACATGCCTCTAAATGGCGTCTTTGCCATACTAAACGAAACTGTCTGTACAAATTATTTTCAAGTTCTTTAAAAGCAGAGTTAAACTCCGACCACAAATTGACAGTACCTGTTTCATTAGACGTCACATCCATACTTAGTTCGAAAGTCAGTAGGGGATTAGCTTTTTTATCACATAAACTGTTCCACTTTGAATAACTCCTCTCCGGATTGTAGTCTAATTCAACGGCTGAGGTATCCATCATGTAGAGTCAGGAATAGGCACAGCAAAAATCCAAAAGATCGAAAAAAGCAGCAAACCTGACTCTCAAAGGTGTTCCCAGAGAAAAAACGAAGAATGTAGTAAAAACTGGAGAGCACCACCACGTAATAAAATCTTCTTTATTTAAAATGACAGAATGAGCGCTTTCGCGTGCTTCCACAAGGCACGCTTCTTCAGATTCAATGAACAATAGTAAAAACACATTCCTTATATCCACAAGCCTTATTTAAATTAGGAATTAATTAACCTATGGTAATGCTTATTCACTTCTTCAATTAGTTATGGCAGGGTGTAGCCCAAAACTAATTAACTATATGCTTTTCTAAAAAGAAACAAGTCAAAATGCCACTCTTATAAAGCAGAGAAAGTATTTCCTGTTCTTGCAGCCATTAAATACATTATTCTTATATTAAATAAAACTATTATTAAGATCTGATTGAAAAGCTCCATGTTATGTACAGCCTCTATGTAACAAACTTTAGTATATGCATAAAACTACTCACTAAAAACTACTGATCTTAGATTATATACAAATCATATTGCAGCCTATATACACATCAGCCAAAGAACTATAGCTGGTCACATGTTAAAACACCATCATCCCATTCACAACCTCTATACTAAAACACTTCATAACAATCCCATATAAAGATGCTTTTTATATGTATATATAAATATGTGTTAAAACTAACTTCTGTATAATACATAATTACAATAGACAGATAAATAAATAAATAAATAAATAAATATATATATATTCATATGAATTCAAAAGAGAAGAAATAATTCTTAATATATTGTGAAGTGTAATGCTGAATGCAAGACTAAAAACTAAATAATAAAGCTGATAGGGACCATATACAATAGACAAGCATTTCATATTGTATTAATACTTCCGTCTTTTCAAGTGTGATCTAATACTCACATATACATTTAAACCTAGTATACAAACTATCCTCCAACCCAATAGCGATGGACCTACTTTACATCAGCAATTGAGATGGCATCAGATGTACTTGGTCTAGGGATCCAAACCACTTCTGCAGTATCATCAGAAAGGCTTGGAGGGACAGGTACATCTTGGACAGGATATCGCTGTTCTGGACAAGACTCCCTATCCACTTAAAATAAAGTTCATCCCTGCCCATATCCAAGTGCAACTTGGATCAATGGAGGGTAATAGAAATATTTACCCAGGACTACCTCCTGTACTATTAATAGACAGTGGCAGCTCTTAAGTGCTTTATCCTATACATGGGTCTCTTCAAATTATCTATGGTATGAGATATTCTTACTAGGGGTAATGTATAATTATCAACCAGGGGATTGGTAAGGCCAGTCTAACACCAAATGGAATAGGTTATTTCAAGCACCAAAAGTGATATTGGCTAGGCTTAAAATGGCAGCTAACCTAGTATTTACCTATGAACCTATAACCTATAGAGATAAAGGCTTCATCTCAACTTTGCTAAGAAGTCAGAGTTAGTAAAAGGCATTCCGAATCATAAGGGAAAGTTAAACATGATGGAAGTCTGTACTTGAACCCCCCCCCCCCCCCAAGACATTACAAGATCCTGTGTAAGTAGTAAAGGGGATCAAGTCACAGATGCATTTAGGTCTGGATATCCTGGTATGCTGATCATGTTAATGACATTTTTGGTCACATACAAGAGTGAATCTTGTCCTTATAAATAAGAATTTACAAGGGCAGCCCATAACCCAGGCATGACAAATTGAAGCTGAGGTCACTACAACAACTCTTGGTAATGTCAGAGAATCTTCTTTAAAGCTTAATATGAGAATAGGTCAAGGAATATCTGATCAAACTGCACTGTTTGTTCTTAACAAACATCTGAGAGACATTGGGTTAAAATTACACTCTACTGTCTCCTTTTGATACTATTATCAGAGTAATGCATATTTTGGTGCATAAACCAACAACAGAAGCTATTACTGCAGAAAGTTATTTTGAGCTAGGTAAACAGTGTTTGAGCCTTTCTATGATTTGTAACTAGCTGTTAATGTAACTGATGTACTATCAGAAAATGTCATACAAAACAATGAAATGAATGGAGATATGAGATCACTACTACATGTTTATATTCTATTGTAGAAAATCTGTCATATACATAAAAAAGGAAGTATACTTATGTGACTTTAGTAATGATTACCTTGTGCTAGCTCTCTATAGTGCACAAAATAGAACAACCAAGGAAGATTTTTATTTATGTATTTATTTTTTATTTTTCTCCAGACAGCTGACCAATGGCTGACTCCTGCACCTCTCCTCATTCATTATTTCTACCAGCCCCTCCTTACACCCCCAGACTTCCTCCAAAATAGGCTGGGGCCAGTGAGGAGACTCCCATCTGTGGAAGCACTCTATGGTAGTTTCCCCACTTTGCACTAGGAAAATTATTTCACATTGTGTGGTCCTGGAGACATCCCTTTCCACCGCCTCCCCACCCCCACCCCCCCCAGGATGGGCATGGCCATCCTCCCTGCCATTGCCTCAGACAACTGCTGCACTAACTAAATCAAGGTCACCTGGGCCATAGTCAGGGCTTTATCTCACTATGCCACAACACTGGCAACAACCTAGGAAAGAGTGCACCATTAATCTTGAAAATGCTTCAGACATAACTGAAGACAAGATAGGTTCTGGTAACAACTTGCCTTTTAAAGATCTCCAGAAATAGGTTGATCAGGCCATTCAGACATGTCGTTGTGAGACAGAAAAATAGAAAGAAGTGGTGTGAAATATTTAGTCAGCTTTAGAATATGTTTGCAAGAGTTTTTAATGGCATTGGAGAACTGGTTTCATATTACTTACATTCTAAATGACCCAAGTAAAGGTCCGGTGTGTGTATATATACATCTGCATAAAATCCCATTGGCATCATAGGAGCATATCTAAGACATTCTAAACACCAGATAAAAAGTAGAATTATAAGATAGTTAAACTCTGTGTATAACTCTCTATTCTAGCCTGTTCTAAAAGCCACAATTAAGTCAATGCTTACTATAGAGACTACAGGAAGCTATATCTGCAGGTACCTTTATATTGCTGGCCAATGACATATCTAGACTATAGTTTGTTTAAGGCTGAGGGTGCAAAATATTATACAGTTTAATTCCTTCTCAGTGGATTCTCGACAATTACTATGGATTCCCCAAGACCACGATACACATGGACCAGATGTCCTTTTAGATATTTAAACTCAGTTGCAGATTTCAATGTCTTCCTGTGCAAAACCATATTTAGAGAGAGAGAACGTAGAGGAAATCTGATTCACGTAGGTGATGTGCTGACCAGAAGGAATACTTTTGAGGACCATCTTACTGAGGTAATCTATGTGTGGGGTAAATAAAGAATGCCATCTAAGCTTTAAAAGGCAACTTAAGTCAGGCCCATGGCTGATTTATCTCCAGAGGGATGTGGATTTTTCCTGAGGGTGTACTAATAACATTAGTGCTGTCCTGTATCAAAAGCATGATTCAAATCACTGTGCTCTAGTTTATGCTAGTAAGTCTCTGGATGAGGTAGAGAAAATGTTATTTGACTGTGAAAATGTCCTCTTTTCCACTGTATGGTGAATTCAGAGGTTGAGACATTATGTCTGTTATGACTGTGACAAAATAGTTGTGGAAGAGGCACATAGCTAGTATATTGTTCTTACTCATAAGCCAAAAACTTAGGGATGGCAATGTGCCTAGTAGGTGAAATGTAGTCCTGTAGTCTAGACCTTAGCCCTCCAGGAGCAATCACTGGAAATAAGGCATACCAAGAGCAAAAGAAAAAAAAGGAGTCCAATCACTCAAGGACTGGCAAATCTGCAACTACATGACTGTACAGAGTCTGAGGATTCTAGGCAACTACTTCAGCAAGATTCAGCATTTGACCTTGCCAGGAAGTAAGAGACACCACCTTTGTAATTAAAATGTATGCAGGAAGATTTCCATGGTATTTGGTAACAATTGTTCCTTTAGCCAGTATGGAACCTAGAAAAGTGGCTTGGGAGTAGTTTGGTATGAAAATAAAACATGGTTTCCTATCAAGTGCAAGCTTAGGGTCAAAATTAATGTGCTGAATTAGCAGCTGTATATGTAGCTATAGAGATGGTAGTCTAGTTCTGTTTGCATGGCACAGTGGTAGTGACCGAATCTGATTATGTCAGATATAATTTGTTCACATGTTTGCCAGGCTGGAAGGTAAATCACATGCTCAGTTCTAAAGAAAAACAGTTATGCAAGCACAGCTACTGTGTGATCATGTCTTAACAGTTTTCTAGGAAAAGGTCACTCAAAAGTGCAAGGAACAACGACAGAAATTACTTAACTGATGCACTGGCTAAAGAACGCTCTTTAGAGCAGAAAACCTAATATGTATCTCCAATCCAAGCAAATATGAATGCAGCTACTCTTCAGTAGAAAAGAAAGGAACATGAATATTTCCTAGACACAAATAGTGGCAAGCCCGACTTTGACATAATAAAAAACAGTAAGAAGATAAAACTGGGAAATTTTATTGCTTTATTCAGGATCCCACTATAAATAAAAATTTAGAGAGTGATGATAAAAAGCAAACAAAACCAAAAAGGAAGAAAATAACTTAATGCCATTTATAATCTAAAATATTCTATTAAAGCATACTCACCTGGCAAGAACTGTTGGCATCTCACAAAGATTCAAGGGGTTAGTACCTTAGTACCTCTAGGGATCAGAGTAATTATGCTATGGCACTCACATGATGAATCAAGAGGAGACCACAGGGGGGACAAAAAACTTAAGTGACCATAAACAGTAGAGCCTACCAGCCTCACTTGTACAGCAATATTCTCAAGTATGTGCAGAAGAATATAACATGCTCCAAATTCCAGTCTATTTCCCCTAGACACAGGTTAAGTCTCCAAAGAAGCAGAATCGCTATAGCCAGGTCTAACACTCAGATTGATTGGACTGGTCTAAAAACTATGTCTTCTAGAGGTAATCAGTTCTTATTACATGTAATTTCACAACACTGGCCAACTGTTTAAACAACCTCTAATAACACTGTTTGATGATTTGAGGTATTGCCAGCTATGCCAGGAGAAGTAGGGCAGTGGATGTATAACATATGCCAGCACAGCTAGCTGGAATTTTGTAAATAATTATATGTGATGTGTATATCAAACTGATTTGTACAGATGCTTGTGTTGAAAAATGTATTTGTAAAGTCGCTTGTGTTAAAAATGTATCAACAGTGTGACCTGTTGGACAGAAAAGAAATATACATGTATGTCAGACTGTACTGTATTGTAACTGTTTAAATGTATATGTTTTAACAGACTATACTGGAAGAGAAGATGCTAATCTCAAACTTTAAAAATAGTAAGAAATTAAATTACTGAGCCAAGGCCATAAGAATGTTATCTCACAGTTTTGAATGAAGCCAGAGATGCAATGTCTGTAAGAAGTATGGTTCATTAGCTCCTGCATGAAGAGTACAAGTGTTTTATGGTTTTATGACTTTCAGGAGCTGCAGCAGATATTAGCAAGACTCTGTGTTTGTGTATTATTGACACATATGTGCTAAATCCTGACAGCTTCTAGCCAATGGGGGTTACATGGGAACCAGATGTCAGATGACCGGATGTATGTGATGTCATTCTGTAATCTAGGAAAAAAATGTTTTAATACTAGTTGCAGCTGAATTTTCATGACACTCTATTTTGGAAACCTGACATAGAAGGATCACTCACCTACTTCATCTTGCCTTGCTCTAGTAATGACCAGGGAATAGTAACTGTCGAGATCAGTCAGGAAAATATAGTGAGATTAGTTAATTACTGTTTTTCTGTATCTGTGTGAATCTGTTCATCTGTGTTATTTTAAAATTTTCTGTGGTTGAAACGCTGGTGTTTATTGTTCATAGGTTCATAGGTGAGTACTAGGCTAATGGCCCTGGAGCCAATACAAGCCTAGCCCAAAATATTCCCAGTCATCCTGTTGCTGGACGTTAGTTCCTTGTGCCCCTATCTAGCAAGGCTGTTGAAGTGATCCCTGGGGTGAATTTCCTGTTACCCATCCATTCGCCAAGATTTTTCTTGAAGATGGCTAGTGAAGTGTTCTGCTTGACATGAATGGGGAGTTTGTTCCAGAATATGGGAAGTCTCTGGGTTAGGAACCTGTCCCTCCAGCAGGTTCTGTTTATTGTGGTGATGAGGTTAAGGTCTTTGGAGCATGTGGTACAGTGGGATTGAGACTTTTTTAGATGAAGCATGTCTAGCAACACTAGGTCAGACATGGCTTTGTATGTCAAGCAGAGATCGCCTCTAAGTAGGCGATATGAGATGGAGTAAAGCTGGAGTTTTTTGATACTATCTTCTGTATAGGGCATGTGTTTGAGTCCTAGGATCCTCTTAGTGAGGAATTTTTGTGGCCTCTCCAGTTGTTGTAAATGTCTATTGAGGTACATGCCAAATGGGGCATTATACTCTATAATGGGTCTAATGAGGGATGAGTAGAGAGGAACTATGACTTCTTTCTTTCTGGATGAGAAACCTTTTGTAATGAGGTGTGCCACGTAGAAGGACTTTCTAACGACAGTGGCAACATGGTTGTCAAAGGAGAGGTTGCTATATACCTGTGTCCCTAGATCTCTTATCACACCTTGGGAGTGGTAGTTCATGGGCACTGTGTTTTTCCTGAAGGGAGTAATGATGCACATTTTAGCATTGAGCTTAAGACCACGGTTCTGGCGCCAGTCGTTGATCTCTGTGAGGCTTTTTTGTAAGATGTCTACATCAGCTTGAGGATCAATAATAGCTCCCAGTTTGCAGTCATCCACAAGTTTGGTTAACCAGAGTCCCTTGGTGTTGGCCTGAACTTCAGAGAAGTAGATGCCAAATGGGAGAAGACCAAGAACAGATCCCTGTGGGATTCCACTTGTAACTGCCCGGTAGTCAGATTTGGAGTCCGCTATTTTCACAGTGTGGGTTCTGTCCATGGGCTAGTTGGCAACCCGTCTTATGATGTAGGGGTTAATGCCTAGGTTAGTGAGTCTATCAATGATCCCTGAGTGGGGGATAGTGTCAAAGGCCTTAGCTAGATCTAGGTAGGCTGTGTGGACTACCTTGCCTTCATCGACTGCTCTGGTGACAGATTCAAAGAAGTCTGTCAAGTTGAACAGACATGATCTACCCTTCACAAACCCAAACTGCAAGGGGTCCAGGGTTTGAAGGTTCCCTATATCCTTTTTTATAAGGTCCATAATGATGCGCTCCATGGCCTTACAGATGAGGCTCGTCAGGCTGATGGGGTGATAGTTTCCACAGTCATTATTCGCTCCCCCTTTGTGATGTGGAATGACTGTAGTGGTGCACCATTCGGTGGGAACAAAGTCAGAAGTGAGGCTGTGGTTGAACAAGGCACTCAGGTGTGGTGCCAGTTCCCTTTGTAATTCATGTAGAACACAGCCAGGTATATTATCAGGTCCCATGGAAGCTGTATTTGTGGCTTTGGACAGTGCGGTTTCTACCTGTGCAGCTGTGATAATAGGGATTTGGAATTCCTCGGGTATTGGGATGGGCCTTTTAGGGGGTGAAGGGGGTAAAGTTTGCACTAAACCTGTCGGCCATGATATTGGCAATATCTGTTGGTTCAGTATAAGCGGTGCTGTTGTGCAGTAGCTCAGAGCACATCTGCATATTGTTATGTAGATTTTTGACATAGCTAAAGAATGCCTTATGGTTATCTTTAGTATCTGTAGCAATTTTGTTTTCGTAACTAGCTTTGGAGGATTGGATAAGAGAGCTCAGTTTTTTGCTGAGATTTACAAGGGAATTTTTTCAGTCTTCGGACTTTACCTTTTTCTGCAACAGTTTTTTTCTTCTGTTGTGGAGTTTGTTTATGGCAGGGGACCACCAGATTGGCTTCCTTTTTTTGGAGGAAAGGATCTTGGTTCTGTTTGGTATGGCACGATCCATGCACTTGTGTAAATGCTCATACAGTGCTTTGGTGTATGATTCAGCAGCCATACACCCATTCCCTATTTGCATGGATGACGTGCAGTTTGTCACTTCTGTTTTTAGAAGCTTAAAATTGGCTTTGGAGAAGTTCTTCACTGTGGTTTCCTTCATGGGGGGGGGGGGGGGGTGAGGGTGGGATTTGGATAGCGACTGTGATTAACTTGTGATCAGATCTAACCAGGGAGGAGTTGATTACTGGTGTAGAGTAGCGGTCCCCCATATTTGTTATGACCAGGTCTAGAATGTTTCTACCTCTAGAAGGGGTGAAAATTAGTTGGTCCAGGGCATTGGAATTAATGAATTCCAGAAATTTTTGGGCAAATCAGTTGGAACAGGAGTAATTTTAAAAAGTAAAAAGGCGTGGTGGCTGGAGAATAAAAGACTCACTTTTATTACCAGTAAAATAAAATAAATAATTTAGGTAAGCGCTTTCGAGGTAACCCTCTTCTTCAGACCTTAATAAAAGCTTCTACAAACATACAGTTTAAATACAAGTAACAACCAATAAAAACACATAATGAGAATGAATGTGGCAAACCTCTTTTTCTTGAGAGGTTTTAAAGAGACAGCACTGTTCAGGCCAGGTGAAACATAAGCCTTAAAATCAACAATCGATCTCAGCTCTATATATTCAGTTTCATTACGTAGATCTCCTTCTCTTAAACTCTCATACATTTTTTTGTAAAACCAAGAATTTAAAGTTGTGCTCTGTACCATAATCTGATACATGTTTACCCAGTGCATTTGTTAATTTATTATTACATATGTCATTCAAATGTTCCATGACCCTCTCCTTCAACATACAATTTGTTTTGCCTATATAAAATACACTGCATGAATTATACTTATAATTATACAAGTGCCCAGTCTTGGTTGGAGAGAGCGTGGCCTCTAGTTTGGCTATGTAAGTGCATCTCTCGCAAGTGGATGTGTTTTATAGGTAGGAGGAGAGGGTTGTCTGTGTACATGAGGCAATTGCTACATTGCCTCAGGATGCCCAAGTTCACCAGGTTAACAGGAGAAAGCAAAGGGAACTGACCTTTAGACATGCTTGGATAGGTGCTCAGTTACTTAAGTACTGGAGCTGTTTTGCTTTCTTTTAAGTACTGAAGCTGTTTTTGTTTCCTTTATGGAGGGTTTTTAGTGCTACTGGCAGTTAGTATGCTTACAAAAACTGCTACAAGAGGTTCTGAGCAAGTGCTGGGATTAAAGGTCTAATTTGAGTGCTCAGAGATGAAAGCTAGGAAGGTCTAAGGGAAAATTTGTAGAGCAGACTTTAAGGCACCAGTAATAGTTTACCCTAGCTTAGCGGTGCTGCGTGATGCACAAATCCACGCAAATGTGGGTTTTTAAGTCAGAAAGTTGAAAGGGATAGGAGCAGCCCAAAACGGCCAATAAAATACAATTCCTGAGCTGGAAATCACTCCTCTAACGATAGCTAGGCTGCTCAGAGCTCACCACTCCCACTGATAAGCAGAAAGACTTCCTTCTATCTCAGCAAGGTCTGGACAACTCAGAAACACAAAATGCAGTCCTGAAATCAGCAAATCTGAGATCTGGACTATTCTAGTTTGAGAAAAAGGTGGGAAATGAGCAAGTAGATAGCATTTTTTTTTTGCTACAGAATCAAAAATACAGTAAATGCAGTAATAAAAAATCACTTTTAAGGCACAAAAAGGCTAGCACACTTGAGTGTGTAGCCTTCAACAGTAAATGTAGTTAGAAAAACTATTCAAAAAAGTGCAGTAGGCAAAAATCAGCAGAATACAGTTAAATTAAATATCAAAGCTTGTAAAAACGGCTGTAATAAAGTATGGCAAGCAAACTTAAGCTAAAGAAAGCAAAAGCAGGTACTTATGATCAAGCGAAGTTTCTCTCTCTTCTTTCTGCTGCTGTAGAATCTGCAGGATGCACAAACAGGATCCGCTGAGGTAAAACAAGTGCAAACCAGTGCTAACATGGGTTTTCAAGTCAGAAAGTTGAAAGGGATAGAAGCAACCCAAAACGGCCCATACGGATAGTTAGTATTTTCATGTTCTTTTATTATTTATTATTAAATATATTTAAACTTTTCATTGTGGCTGGTCCTTTAGAGAATATTTTAACCTTTGAGAGTACTCATATCTGTTTAGTGACTCTAAAAGCCTTACTGCATTGGTCAAACTACCATTCATATTAATATTAATTTTTCTCGGTATAATTGGGTGCCCTTGTAAGACCCTTAAAGTAGCTGGCTTGGCAGTATCTGGTGGCAGTAACTACCTTATATTCTGGATAGAAGGGGACATATCTAGTAAACCTGTACTAGGCTTTCCCGTGTGTGTGTGTGTAAATCAAATCTCAAAGAGTGTGTCTGTGTAAATCAAATCTTAAAAAGTGTGTGTGTCAGCTACTTGGAGCGGGGACACAAAGCACTGTTTTCACAGAGAGCAGTGGAAGACTTGGCTTGGACTCGGCTGAAGACTTAACTCTACAGCTGTGCGACTGGGGAGCCTTATTAAGGACCTGGGGAGAGACAGAAAGAGAAACCCAGACTCTGGGCTGAGTGTGTTCCCTGTGTGCTCTTAAGGGAAATTGTGCTTGATGCAGAGAGCTGCATCTGGAAATACTGGGTGTATTCATTTTTGTTCCAAGTGAATGTCCCTGTACAGTGTCAGTGGTTAGGATTCAGGGTCCTTGATCACTGGCCCAGACAGGGGCTGTCACACACTGTACAATCAGTAACCTTGTTTTAATCAGCTATTTGTTTAGTCACCAGAGATTATCCATGAGGCAGAAGCTGGGCCCCATTTCACTAGTGAGGGAACAGAGAGGGTATGGAAAACAGTGATAGGCAAAAAAGATCAACTAAAAGACTGAGGCACACTGTTGACAGAACAGAAAGACACTAAAAACTAAAATGGTATAAAACTTAAGAATGTAATCAGCAACTGCTTTCATCTCTTAAAATGCAAACCATGATTATTTTTACAAAATGTTTGGTTTAGGTTTAAATAGCACAACTTGTTGGTAACCTGCTATGCAATGCTTATCAGGCAAACTATTAGGAAGGTAGGTGGTTGGCATCACAGAGCAGATTATTAAAATACAAAACATTCTATTTCTGTTTTTTAGTTACCATCTCCCAACAACCAGTCCCATGCCAAGGAGGTTTCTCCAGTTAGCCTAGTCTCAATCTGTTCAGAGTGTTTAAAAGAGGCTTGTAAAATATCATTGTAGACTCAAAGAGCCAGTGTTGTATAACAACACTAACAAATGTACCATGCTGCTACTTGGAAAAAGTGAATAGAGCATGAATGCACTTGTTCAATTTCCCTTAATTTTATAGTCAATATGGTGCTGTCTGGTCTTAGTGGCACAATATATTTTCCTACTTTCATCTGATTTTGTTTTGTAGATTTTGTTGACTTTGATCTGGTATCATCTAGTATTATAGCTCTCCTGAAAATATCTGTATCCTAACAGTGTAGTTCATCATCTTTAGCATATTTCTGGGGAAAGAGGCAGTGCTAGTGAAGCTGTGTAAGCACCTCATTGTAATAACAGCCTCAATCGATTTTCTGAGGCCCTACTCTACCTACTAGTGTAGCATTAAGCCCAGCCTCTGAGGTATTAACACAACTCGCCCACTAGTCATTCCTACTTGTGACTCCTTTCCCACCATATTCCTGTTTATGATCATATAAATTCACCTAGCAAAATGAATGGGCAATTTCCCCCAGTTTCCCCAAGCCAGCTTGACCAACATGGGCATCCTGAGGCATTGTAGCAACTACCTCATGTACACAGACAACTCTCTACTTTTACTACACACAAACTCAGCATGTGACAGCTGCAACTATATTAAGTACCTTGAATCTATACTCTCTCACACACCAGTCAATACATCTGACACTGAATGGGTTGTCAGCATGCACATCTCACCATCTACTCCACCCAAACCCACATCACACATACCTGCATACGTGGAAGTCCTCGCCACAAATGTACCCAAACACCAGAGGCCTACAAACACAAAGACAAGCATGCTACACATAATACTTCCTCTGTGCAACACAATACATAGAATAGCTCATGCAACAGTGTCTCACCTGTCAGGCCCATAAGGTTAAACACTAAACCTAACATATTAGTCATAGCAGACTCCATCGTGAGACAAACAGATGTCCCTCTCACCAGGATGGATAAGGACACGGTCAGCTGTCTGTCAGGTGCCAGGATCCGCCATATCACTCATGTACTCAAGTCTCTCAACAGCAGGTACTATTATGACTCTGACATAGTCCATGTTGGTGTGAATGACTTGAGACATACCTTTCTGGATTATATGAAGAGAGACATGACTGACCTCTCAGACTATGTGTCTCAGGCAGGAATGTCCTTAGCCTTAAGCAGCATTTTACTTTCACCTAGAATGATGCCTCATTACTAACAGAAAATGATTGACTTCAATAGTTGGCTTAGTTTTTGGTGTTATTCTAAGGGGATCCAGTATCTGGCAGCCTGGAATGACATGATCAACAGACTGAGATGCTTTCTCAGAGATGGTCTTCGCCTGTCACCCCTGGGATTTCAGCTACTGGCTAAGCTCTTGCCACCCTATGGTGCTTTTTTGGCAGCGCCACAAGGACAAAACTCCCGACATAAAAATACCAACCAAAAACAACGTCAAGGTCACTTTGCTAAATGCTAGGAGTCTTAACATAAAACTACACTCACTGGAAGCAGTCCTCACCTTGGAGGATGCAGACATTTGTGCAGTCATGGAGATCTGGTTCAAATTTGTGGAGAGCACCACAGCCATACCGGGTTACATCATACCTCTTAGACAAGCTGAAATGCTTAGAGTGAAAAGTCTGGACAAAGCCATAAATAATGGTGGGACAAAGACCCAAAAATAGGGACAATTTTTAAATATTGCTCTTACAAACTTAAAAAGTATTTAGAATAACATGATTTGCACTAGCATGGATTTTCTGAAGGGTATGAAGTCTAAAATGCAAATGTCTGTCATTATTTTCTGACTTAAATCATCATTTATTTGCCAATGATTTGATAGAAACTGCAATTTTATGAAAAATGTACCAAAAATATGAGTCAGAAATCTGGATTTTTTGCAAAAATCTGTACAGTTGAGAGGTATTGGTTACACCTCCTTCCACACGTTCAGACTACAAACTGAAGGCAAGAAAACTAATGGAAGCAGTTTATCAATATCCATCAAGGATAAATATACCTCCAGATTGGTCAAACAGTATAATGCCCTAGATATACTTCAGGTGCAATTAACTGTTGGTAGGACACCTATTCAAGACATTGCCAGCTACAGAACCCCCTCCATGAATCAGGACACCCATTCTGCCTATTTGGATCAACTTGAGTCTTTCAAGATACATCCTAACACCATAGTTTTGGGAGACTTTAACTACCTTAGCATTGACTGGGTGAATTTCTCATGCTCAAACTCACCTGCCCAAAGGTTCCTCGACTTTGTCAACTCCAATGCCCTGGACCAGGTGTCTGACACCCCCACCAGGGGTGCCAACATCCAGGACTTGGTGCTTACAAATATGATAGACCACTGTTGCTCCCCCACTGTGAGTTCATCCCTGGTGAGATCTGACCAAATATCAGTCTCATTTGAGGTAACTATCACACCTGACCCTCCCCTCACAGCAACTAGACTAAAAAACTTCTCCAAAGTAGATTATAACCTCTTACGGGATGGTATAAAGAGCTTCATTACACCTCTTTCATCAGATGGAACCGGTAAGTATGCCAAGCTCTACACCAATGCCCTATACAAGCACCTGTATAACTGCATTGACTGTTAGGACCAAAACAAGCTGTTCAAGGAAAAACAAGCCCACCTGGTGGACAACCACTGTTAACAGGCTTTACAATAAAAGGAAGAAACTGCTGTCCAAGAGTAAGAAGGAGTGGGCTCTAAAACGGAGACACTCCCTCCTCAGCTTAAATAAGCAAATAAGACTTCATGTGAAGTCCTTCAAGGCAAGCTATGAATCCAAGTTAGCTTCCTCAACCAAGGACAGCCACAAGGCATCCATGACCTCAAAGGTAAGGTTCAGATTTGCACCATACTGGTAGTTAATGGTAACACATACACTGAGCCGGTGGACATAGCTACCCTGCTAGCCAACAGGTTCGGTGAAAACTTCACTCCCATCCCTGCCACACATACTTTGTGACATCCTTACTACCTGTCCCCTACCTTGTACCTGTAAAGAGCAGGTCATAAACACCCTGTCTAAGGCCAAAAACACAACATCAATGGGACATGATAACATCCCAGGCTGCATCCTACATGGGCTAAAACAAGAATTAGCATCACCATTGGCTACTTTTTTCAATCACAGTCTAAACACCAGCTTCATCACAGCTGAATAGAAAACAGCCACCATTATCCCCTTGCACAAAGGTGGTGCTTCTATTGACCCTGTGAACTACAGACCTTTAAGCCTGACTAGCCTTATCTGTAAGGCCATGGAGAAAATCATCATGGACCTTATCAACAAAGATAAAGGTAATCTCCAAACACTAGACCCTACCCAATTTGGATTTGACAAGGGGAGATCATGCTTGTTAAACCTGGTGGACTTCTTCAAGACAGTCAGAAAGGCCCTGGAGGAGGGGAAATCTGTACATACAGCCTACCTAGACCTGGCCAAGGCATTTGATACTATCCCTCACTCAGGCATCATTGACAAACTGTCCCAGCTAGACATCAATCCTGATATTGTGAGGTGGGTCGAGAACTGGCTGTCTGATAGAACCCGTAAAATAAGGGATTCCACCTCCAACAGCAGACCTCTTACCTGTGCTGTTCCACAGGGATCGATCCTGGGACCCCTACTGTTTGGAATCTTCTTCTTCTCTTTCGGCTGTTCCCATTAGGGGTCACCACAGCAGATCATCTGTTTCCATTTCTTCCTGTCCTCTGCATCTTGCTCTGTCACACCAACCACCTGCATGTCCTCTTTCACCACATCCATAAACCTTATCTTAGGCCTTCCTCTTTTCATCTTACCTGGCAGCTCCATCCTTAGCATCCTTTTCCCAATATACCCATCATCCCTCCTCAGCACATGTCCAAACCAACGCAATCTTGCTTCTCTGACTTTGCCTCCAAACTGTCCAACCTGAGCTGACCCTCTAATATACCGATTCCTAATCCTGTCCATCCTTGTCACACCCAGTGCAAATCTTAACATCTTTAACTCTGCCACTTCCAGCTCTGACTCCTGCCTTTTTGTCAGTGCTGCCATCTCCAACCCATGCAACATAGCTGGTCTCACTACCCTCTTGTAGACCTTCCCTTTCTCTCTTACTGGTACCCATCTGTCACAAATCACTTCTGACACTCTTCTCCACCCATTCCACCCTGCCTGTACTCTCTTCTTCACCTCTCTTGCACACTCACCATTACTCTGAACTGTTGATCCCAAGTACTTAAATTCATCCACCTTTGCCACCTCTACTCCCTGCATCCTCATCATTCCTCTATCCTCCCTCTCATTCACACACATATATTCTGCCTTAGTCCTGCTGAACTTCATTCCTCTTCTCTCTAGAGCATATCTCCACCTCTCCAGGGTCTCCTCAACCTGATCCCTACTCTCACTACAGATCACAATGTCATCTGCAAACATCATAGTCCATGGGGCCTCCTGTCTGATCTTGCCTGTCAATCTGTCTATCACCATTGCAAATAAGAAAGGGCTCAAAGCTGATCCTTGATGTAATCCCACCTCCACCTTAAATGGATCTGTCACTCCTACTGCAGACTTCATCACTGTCACACTACCCTCGTACATATCCTGTACCACTCTTATATACTTCTCTGCCACTCCTGGCACTGGAATCTATTTCTCTGAAATACAAGCTAAAACCAGGGGACTGTGGCTGACAAACAGGGTGCGGTCATAGAATCTCCAAATGATATCAACATCCTTCAAGAAGGTCTTATGCAAACAAATGATTGGTGCCAAAGTCATGACCTCAAGCTCAATGCAAAAAATGTATTGTCATCCCTTTCAGCAAGAGCAATGTTTCTGCAAATAACCACATCAATGGCAATACCCTAAGTATGTTGTCAGTGGTGAGAGATTTGGGCACTCAGATTGACAGCAACCTTGCCTTTGATCACCATGTCTCCAGAGTGGTAAGAAGGGCATTCTATATGGCTCACGTCATAAGTAAAAGCATTGCCTCGAGAAAAATTGAAGTTATCACCTCCTTGTACTCTTCACTCATTAGGCCAATAATTGAGTATGCTGCCCCTTTTGGCATGTACCTTTCAAAGCACATGCAACAACTGGAGAGATAATAAAGGTTCCTCACAAAGAAAATTCAAGATCTTCAGCAGCTATCCTATGTGGATCAGCTAAAATCACTGTCACTTTATTCTGTTTCATACAGACTACTACTCAGAGGTGATCTCTGCCCTGCATATAAGGCAATCTCTGACCCCGCTGGAAATGCTGCACATCCGCAAGTCAAATGGCACACAGGTTACTCACTCTAAAGACCTAAACCTGGTATGTGACATTGACAGAACCTGCCGGAGGGACAGATTTGTCTCCCAGATGTTACCACACCTTTGGAAAAGACTCCCACTTCATGTCAAACAGAGCACCTCATTGGCCCTCTTCAAACACAGTCTGAACAATTGGATGGGTAATCATAAGTTCACCCCGGGATTTCCACCCGTGTCCCTCTTGGACAAGGGCAATAAGTGCTGATCATGGTAACAAGGGTAACATTTAGTTAGGCATGTAAGGGCCCTCGGGCCATTAGCCTAGTAACTTCCTTTGATCCTATGATCTTGGGATTGGTAGACAGGATCATATGTAATGCTATATAAACCAGAAGAGTAAGCATAATTTTTCAGGGTAAAAAAAATCAAAGAACAGAATCCTTATTCCATAAACAGCTCTCTAAAATATTGTAGTTTGGAGTACATTATTATGGTATTGAAGATGTAACATTGTCTATCTGTCATAAAAAGATTGTTGAAATGCCCCATGTAGTTTAAAGAAGTAGAAAACCTATATGTTCTAATTCATGTAGTTTTAGCACTGTATTAGGCTTAGAATCATTTTAGTCACATCCAGCAGCAGATGCTGGAGGAAAAGGGGGTATATAGAGGTACACCAGCCACAGAGTGTCAATAAGTACATTAAAATGAAAATGATAACATTGGTACATAAAGTTATCAGACAAGAAACTTTTTACAGTGTAGATTCATACTGGAATTATTTCACTTCTATTAATGGGGACCCACCAAATCAACAAGATAAACAATATATATTGAAATCTGCTTATAGAACTACGTCTTCCATTGTCTGGAGACTTTATACATGGAAATTTTTACATAGATCTTTTTATACACCTTTGATGATGAATAAAATAAATAATAAAGATAATCTATGTAAGAGATGTAATGTAGAAATTAATGCTGACTGGGCTCATATGTTTTATGACTGTATAAAATTGAAAGAATACTGGAAGTCAATTAATGAATTTTTGCAGGCTCTTTTACAGATAATTTCATTATTTCTAAATCTCTTATATTATTCAACACACCTGTACCTCAAAGTGTTAAAAAGGTTAAGCTTCCCTTGTTATGGTCTATTCTAGCAGTGGCTAGGAAAATAATAACTAGAAATTGGATTTCAGATACACCTCCTTCGTTCAATGAATTTAAAAATGTTATGAATATAGTGTGCCATATGGAAATAAACACAATTAGGACTAGAACAAATAGAAAAACATCTTATTTTATTGTATGGGATAATTTACAAAATTTGTTAAAAAAAATTTAATTTCAATAGCATGGTATTTTAGTTTAATTAATTGATCTGATTGTAGTGGATGTCTTTGTAAATACTTTAGTTGTTTTGTTGAATATTATAATAATACCTATTTTTAATTACTTGTATAAAATTGTTATGATATTTCTCTTATATGTTAAAACAATAAACCTGTTTTGAAAAAGAATGTGCAATACTGAGTTAACAAATAGGTAGAAATTTAGACGCATTATAATGTATGACAAATCCTGAAAATGTTAGTAGAGTCTCATGGAAATTGCAAGCTTTGCTCTCCAGTCCTGAAAAAATATTGCAACAGCTGTTCAACAGATTAATTTTAGATACAGACAGAAACCTTTTATACAAAACCACATCAGTGCAACAAATGTAATTCACATATTTATCTGAGTTACATATGTAAAATAAAAAGACATTTGCTTGTTAACACACATCATAATGAGAAGCCATGCTCAGCGTCAGTGACTTGTTAATTATATGGTGTTTCTTGTGATATTTGCAGGGGTATGAGGCCTTAAATGATGAGGCATGAAAGTAATTGCATGTATATATACACACATACCAGTTTTATCATACCAGATGCTTTCAAGAGCAGCTCTATAATCTTGTCACTAACAAGTAGGAACAGAAAGGAGAACACATTTTCTAAGACGCAAAAAGTGCTGAGCTGTAAAATTAAAGCTCTGCAAAACTTAGCAAAATGCAAAAACGCAATAAGAATCTGAAGTCACTGTCTGCTTTTGTTTAGGTACTTCGAGAGATGTTTAATGAATAACAAATACAGCCTTACACATCTGCACAATGATCTGCAAACAATCTGCAAATTCTTTCTTAATTAGATGAAGATAAACATACGCTATACATTCCTTTCCCTTACTCATTCAAAAGATTGATAAATACTTTTTGCTGAGAACTGTTTAACATATGGAAGTTATGAGTATGTTCTGGAGAAACAAAATGCAAACAGTCATTAGACCTGGTTAATTTTGATGTAATACTTGTCTGTGACACCTTTCAAAGACAGCCGCTCAGATATGTTTGTCTTAGTCTCTTCTACACATTAATGCAATACCAATTAATTCTTAAAACATTATATGACTCATTTTTGTTGTTAGTTTAAGAATACAAAGGATGTATTCTACACAAATATAAAAATACAAACTATATATATCTGAGAATAGTAGAAAAAGTGAAAATGATGAAGCATAATATTATTATGAAGAAAAACCTATAGCAATGATGAACTTGCTAGCATATCAAATGATAAGCAACTATATAGAATTTTCAAGAAAATGCTGAAAAAAGTTTAAAAACAGAGATAGGCAATAACAATGGCAGTACTGGTGAGTCTGATGGCTTTTGAAGTAGGGCATACAATCGGATGAGAACGACAGAGACATGAAATGAATAATGAATTTTGGTAAACAAATAAGTAAATAAAATACATACTATAAGGGTAAATAAAAAAGAGGCTGAAAACATAAGCATATCAAGAATGAAGAGTAAACATTCCTTGCAAGGAAGAAAATACAAAATATGTCCACTGAAAATGTCAGGAAAAAGCAGACATTAAAACAAATTATTGTGGAATGGAAAATATACAGGCAAGTGAGCATGCTGGCTTAAAAAATGATAAACATTTAATATTTTCAAGAAAATGAAGAACAGAGCAGAAACAGAGATAGGAAGAATAACCCTAACACTGGTGTGGTTGGTAGCTTTAGATACTTGGAGTCATGTTCAAATCTTCTTTTGGCTTTTCCCAGTTAAAGGTCACCACAGTGGATCACCTGTCCACTCATGATTGGCAGTAGAGTTTTACAGTGTCGAGTTGCCAGCCCGGTACCCAATCTTCCACAGGAGGCACACACACGCACACACACGCACACACACACACACACACACACACACACACACACACACACACACACACACACACACACACACACACACACACACACAGGGCCAATTTAGAGTGTCCAATCCACCTACAGCATGTCTTTGGGATGTGGTAGGAAACCAGAGCACCCGAAGGAAATGCACACAACCACAGGGAGGACATGCAGACTCCGCACAGAAGGCACCCCAGCCAAGGATCGAACTAGGGAACCTCTTGCTGTGAGGTGGCAATGCTAACCACTGCAGCACTGTTCAAATGAGGAGTACAATTGCCACCTTTTCAAATTCCCAGAGTTGGACATTTTCCCAGAAAAAATGAGATTTTATAGGTTCAAGGGTAACTGTAAGGGTAACTGTTGCTTAGTTACATATTTTTTATATTTATTACATAGTTCTATAACTGCTTTATGTTAGATTCATATGAAACTTGAAAATGTTTCCTGTCCTAAAATATCAGGGCATTCAGCTTTTTTTCCATTTTTTTTTGCAGGGCACAACTACCTAAAACGTGACTGCCCTGCATAAAAAGGGACAGGTCATAATGCTAGCTATAAGAACAGGGATACAAGTGCTGAATGCAGATACAATGAGCTATAGCAGGTCTAGACCAATATAACCTGCAAATTAGGAATGGAAGAAATACCTTCATGCCATGGTTATATCACCTATAGAGGCAGACTGATAATGCAGGCAGACAGTTACTAAAGGTAGTAGCAGTTAATGCAGTCCCTGATAGACTACAGAAATGAACAGAGGCTTGAATTCATGTACTCAGTCTATAGCAAATCCTTTATGTGATGTGTGAGCCAATCTATTTAAATATTAAAAAACATTCTTCATCTTGTTAATACAAAATAAATTAAGACACTTCTCTCATAGTTAGTGCTTCCTGTAACTGTATTACTGTAGTATTTATTCCTGTATTTCTCCCTTGTAAAGCTTCTACTCACTATTAAAAGTCTGAAAACACATTTATTTATGCTCATGTAAGACAAGACTGAGGGCAGAGATATCCTTTTTGTAGACCTGTCACAGCTGTAAAAGTTTTGATAAAGTCACAAGGTTTTCATTCCAGTATGGGAGACTCATATTCCAGCCACTGCATCAAACCAAACTTCAACTGAAATGCCTCATTTGACTCTCTAGTCACTTTCACAGTACAACAACCTTCAAATTGCCAACCTTATTTAGAAACTAAGGCCAGCTAAGTCGAATTCTCACCTAGATCTTCCCCTTTAATCACACAAGCCTTCATCTTGGGAAGAGTCATCTGGTCTAAAGACGTACTACAATTATTTTTGTCTCAAAAGAAGTTCACATTTTGAGATTGTCTAACTCGTATAATCTGATGCACTCATATATGTTACTTCATAGAGAAACTGAAATGTTTTATGTACCTGACTATCTTTACTATATTTTTTCCTATTCCCACTCCATTCCCCTCTTCCTTCTTCTTCCTAAAAAGCATATATATTTTAATGATATTTCATCCATATTTGCTGTTACTTTATTGACTCTTACACCTTTACATCTTGCTTTTATAATATTTATTTTATTATATTTTAAAAAATGATGCCTCACATTTGTATTGCTGCCATGTAACCTGCATGTTTTCCTGACTGGAATAATGCAGAAGTTATTATAATGTACTCCATATTGGACTGTTTCTCTACTGTCTTTGACTGAAATGCGGTCCATCCAATTGGAATTTCTTCATAGGAAATAATGATTTTCCCACATGCAGACTGCACAGGATTTCCACACATTAAGACTGCTTAGGCTACTAAAATATGCAGTGAGATAACCAATCAAATCAATGTACTTAGAAGTGACTGTCATGTTCACTGGAATTAATTCTTGTACTTCCTAATGGCACCAGAATTGATACACCACCATTGTCACTTCTCAAAACTCACAAACATATCTGCTGTTTTGGAAGAACCACCAATAATCATTACAGCCATCATGCAGACTTCAGTAAATAGATAGACCTACTCTTCTGACATCTCAGCATAGCTCGATCTCTGAATTCTTCCCTTAGGTTTCTGGCCAAAGTTCTATTTTCACTACAAAAAGGGAAGGGAGCCATAACTCTCTGGAATAGATGGATAAACACTGATTATACCTCAGATGATGCATGTTTGATTAGCAGCATGGGCAGCTTGAAGAGCTTGGTGGGGGGGGGGCGAGAGGTCAGAGCTGGCTCACCCATACCATGGGGGGTGGTGGTATGGCCTGCTTCTCTGCCACCCCCTACAGAAGTGAGAGGAGTAAGGCATGCAGCACTATAGGCCAGGGATACGATCACACTGCAGGACAATCTAATGGGGACTGGAATATGTGGACATATGTATTTACTTCCCTAGATGAGAACATAGTGGAAGTCCACCACGTAACCTTAATCCTACCCCTGCCCCTAACCTCAACCCTGCACCTTACCTTAGAAAAAACACTTTCTGTAACACTACCCCTACACAAGACACTTAGACACACATCACATTCCGTTACACACATGCAGAACACTAAACATATCCCCTTTCCTAACTGCTGTTCTAACCCTAACCCACAAACAATGGGGAACACAGATCTACTCCTAATTCCAAAACCTTCAGTATATCCCAAAGTTTCAGCATTTAAATCCCAATCCCACACTTAACCTTACTCAAACCCACCCAATTTTCCTTCTTTTGACATCTCCAGCACACAGCAATGGGTACTCTTGGTGAATATTCCAAGCACTTCACACTGTGAATCAAGTGATGATTTGACAGAGTGAATTGTTCCAGTGTGTGTGTATATATATATATATATATATATATATATATATATATATGTATATATATATATATATACACACACACACACACACACACACACACACACACACACACACACACACACACCACACATGCACACACACACACACACACACACACACACACACACACACACACACACACACACACACACACACACACACATATATATATATATATATATATATATATATATATATATATATATATACATACAGAGTGTGTGTACAGTGTGCATAGCTGCACAGCTTTAACAGGGAGGTGAGTTATGATTTGCGGTGTGGTTATGAAAACATAAACATAGACAGAAATGGAATGGCTGGGTGGCTGCATAAGCCAATCAGACTGGGCACAGTAGAATTTCCAAACTATCACAACACAATCCCTGTGTTTCTTGAATGGAAACAAAGAAAATGAACTAAGAAGCTTAATAACACAGATCATAAATGGGGGTATGTGTTATCACAAAGGAAACATGCATCTAGACTATGCAACAAAAATACTACAAATGTTAAAATTGATAAAAGGGCAAATGAAACCCAACATGTGGGGAAAAATAATTATATATATATATATATATATATATATATATATATATATATATATATATATATATATTTGAATATAGACAGAGAGAGAGAGATCAAGTGCAGTATTCTGTGCAAAGTACAGGATTAGAATTGTTACATAAATCTTAAAATGTACAGTAACTCCCAAAATAGGGAAACCAAAGGAACAACTAACTAATGTAAAGGCACTGTGGGACATCATTGGATGTAACACTGACAGCCACAGACAGAACATCTATAAGAAAGCACATGCTGTAAACCTGCTTGTAATGCAGAGCAGGCAATTGTGCAGGCCAACCAATACATGCAGCCAGAGTTTGAGATGACCTGTGAAAGAAGAAAAACAAGTCAAAAGCTAACTGTGGCTGCTATAACATTATTTTAAATGTAAACTAGTGGTGGTCAGCACCCAATCCAATATTTGAAACAAAAGAATATGCAGAGGGAAACTCCGTTAGGGCTTACAACTGACTTAAGAAAAGAAATTGACTTAAGAAACCTATATGACAGTAATATACACTCCACAAACAGAAAGCTATATCAGGGACTGCATAACAGAACAGCGTGAGTAAACAGCTAAATCAGAAACCATAGCATAGCTCAAGTAAAGAAACTGATAATATGTCAGAGGACTTTGCCCTGTACAACACTTGTCCGTATAATAACCAATATGTAGTCTATTCCAATATACCATGTTTATATTTTATGATTCATGGGAGAGGATTAGCCTATCACTGTAAAGCTGATGACACTCAGCTCTGAATTTCCTTCCCATAACAATGTATGTTGCACTTTGATTCTTTAGATGGTAATCTAGAAGCTGTCCATCTTTAGCATCATTCAAATTGACTGAAACACCAAAACTGAAGATTAGCCATACATTACATTTTGTGTGACTTCTCTGCTTTGTCTCTTTCATAATTTATTCTATATGATGACAGTAAACTTGAATTTATATCCAACATGCATGGTCTTGCTGAAAAACACATTGTTGCAATACCAAAGGTAATGAGGAAAGGCAATAATATTGTAGGAAAAAATACTTCAGTAACCACCACGGCTGAACCAAATAATATAATAAAATAAAAACTTTAATACTGTAATAAAACTCATAGAGCACAAGTTGCTGTAGATAAGCGCTTTCAGCTTAGTTAGCCTTCATCAGATCATAATTGTGATTTGTGCTCTCTAAAACTTTAAAACCAAGATCAACCAATTGCTGTCTTCTTTTAGCACACACCTTCCTTCATCAGCCTATCATAGCATTGTCCAATCAAAGTTATAACGTTGGGTGAGCCTCCACGGCTTAGACCAATTGTCCTCTAGCCAATCCCTATTTAAATTATTTACTGAATGGCCAATGGCGTTATCATCAGTCCAAGGTATAGACCTCCATTCTTTAACCAATTACGTACCTATTTCCTGATTCCGTTGTCCTATCAGGTACTAGAAAGACTTCTACCAATCACCTTTTAACATTGCAATACAACCTATTGCCATACATTCAGGATACAGAGCCCCTCTTCTGAGACGATCACTTATTCTCTTCTGCATTGTCCTTTACTTTAGAACCAATCCTTAATCTTCTGGCTTTTAACACTGGTTTAAGTGGAATTATGCTATTTAGACCAGGAGAGTGGTTAGCTCTCAAGTTTGTTATCCAGCTGATCTCTTGAACGTCAGTTTTATTGTATAGATCCCCTTCCCTTACATTCCAGGGAATTAGTTCAATAGCCTTAAACCTAAAATAATGTGATGGTTTGCTCAAAACATGCACCGCAAGTGCATTGTTTGGATCTAGTTTCTCATTACCTCTGGTAGCGCAACAGTGTGTTTTTCAGTTTGTATTTATTTTACTTGTGCACTACACATGGCTGAGAATTTGCTGTCTGTGGATATGGCATTGAAAGATAAAAATGAAGAATTCTTCCTTTTTGGACTTCATAGGTGAGCTGAACAATCTCTTACTACAGTTAAATCTAAACAATGAAAATATTGACTTGAATGCTCCACTTATCAAAGAAAATGATTTCTATACTATTTTTCGTGAAGTTGAAAACACTGCATATCGCCTGAAAAGGATACAATGGCAGCGTTTTCACTTGGAAGCCTGCATATACCATAAAGTAATACCTAGAGGAATGAGAGGAAATTGTCTCCTGAGCTACGGGAACACTAATCCAGATCTACTTGCCAGATTGCAAGCTATTAATCTGGATACAAGTATGAAGTATATGAATCTACTCATTGACTATTTCAAACCTGAAGAGGAGAAAATGGTGATTGATATTAAAATGAAGGAAACTGAGTTAAAGGGTATGTGCCTAGAAGATACGTCTATTCACAAATTAGAAATGTTGCAATTTAACCTGAATGTTTAAGATAGTAAGCTAAGGGATCAGAAGACTAGAAAACTAGCACGTGACTTCCAGGATTTTAAACTAGGACACATATTTGAATGGCCTAGAAAAGAGCTAGCAGGAGGAGGATGCAATAAAACTGTTGCTGCTAGACCCTATAATACAAGGAAAGATGAAGATGAAAACCTTGGGAAACAAACTGCCAGTGAAGTAATACTATCCAACCATCAAGCTGCTAAACAGAATACAAGGCAGGATAAACCTGCTCTTAAAATTTCGGAAACTGATCAGAGGGAGGCTAGTACTAGTGGATTGACCCATTGTACAACAGAATTATATCCAGAATCTAGCCATGAATCTATATCAGTAACCAGACCAAAAGAAGGGGTGGTGCATGCCCCTTTCAATTGGCTGCTGCCGGTTTTTGTGAAGCAGCAATTTCAAAGGAACACAAGGACACCGAGTCAAGAAAGAAAATGGAAAAAGTTCATGACGTAATTTCAAATGAACCCCCTTTAGTTGTGAATATATCACAGGTGCTTCTTACTAGAGAAGAACTCTCAGTATTAAATAAAAGCCATGAAAATAAACTGTAGGATACACCACAAAAGTCCAAATTTTCACAAACCTCCAACTTTATTCGAAAGAACAAAACAAGGAATGAGCGCTTTCACGTGCTCCATGCACGCTTCATCAGATCTAATTTATGATGATTTTCATTCCCTTTATATATCCTTTAAAACATACTTAATTGATATAATAAAGCAATTATCCAATGAACATATCTCTGTGAACAGAGAATTAAAGTGGCCAAGTGCATTCAAGCAGATAACATTAGCATGTGTATTTCACTTTTATAACAGTGCTCACCTACATTTAGAATTCATCGAATATAAACAAATGTTACAATAAACTTAAATAAAATTAAAAACTCCATCTCATAAAATCCAAAATAGGAAATAAAGTGACACTGTGCATGACATCGATAAGCGAATGCTTATAAGCGTATTAAATAAAAGCCTGAGTTTTATCCCAGCGACACCATCTGACCTTAATGAGTTTGTAACAAATATTCAATTGTTTGCCAGGAATGTGACACTTAAGTCTATCTTTGTTGTAGACAATAGTCATAACACATTACAATATAAAAAGTTGGGTAATGTTACCCCAGTTAACCATCCTACAATTGAATTATTCTCCCAGTTATGTGAAGATGAGGTGGCAAAAATAAAAGGAGAAAGAAGTGGCACAGGGGGCTACTATAACTTAACCCTCGCAGAGAAAGAAGCTTTGAATAAATTGAAATGAAGAAATGACTTAGTGGTGAAGCCAGCTGACAAGGGTGGCTGCATGGTTATAACGGATGCCGGTTGGTATAAGAACAAGATGCATCAGATGCTTCAAGATGAAAACACCTATAAAAAATTAACTAGAAGAGGTACTGAAACAATGATCAACAGTGTCCGAAGTAGTTTATACGAGATGTTAATGGAAAGACAATTAACCAAAGATCTGTTTGACTTTTTTGAAACTGAACATCCCACTATTCCTAGCATCAGTGGGTTGCCTAAATTGCACAAGGGCAATCAGGACCCTCCTGTTCATCTGATTGTAGCGGGCAGAGGTTGGGTGACTGAATCTTTATCTATCTATATATTGAAAATGAATTAAAGAAAGCATTACTCCTTGCAAGAGAAGTATTGAAGGACACTGGTTCATTCTCGACTGATCTATTCAACAAAGCAAAAGAATTGACAAGAATGGATCATGTCATACTAGTTACTATGGATATTAACAGTCTCTTCACAGTCATTCCCAATGACTATGGTATTGAAGCTATTCGCTCCTTTTTACACCAAGCCCAACTTGAGTGTGACCTATTTTGCTCACTGTCACAGCTGGTATTGGAAAACAATGTTTTTGTTTATGGCACAGACTTCTTCCTACAGGTATGGGGGGGTTGCCATGGGCACCTCCTATGCCAATAGCTACTCAAACTTAGTGTTAGCACACTGGGAAAAGGAAAAAGTACTAAGCAGTCTCAATCCATGGAATGAGCATGTATTTTACTATGAACGTTTCGTGGATGATATTTTCATCCTATGGAAATTAAATACAACTGAATGAGTTCACTTACTACCTAAACTCTAGCATGGATTTCTTAGTGTTTAGAATCAGTTACTCCAGGGAAACTATTGATTTTCTGGATGTAAGGGTTTCTGTGCACCCAGAAACAGGCTTGGGCACAAAAATATTCAGGAAACCTACATGGAAAGATCATTATTTACTTCGTTCAAGTATGCATCCTGGTTATGTCTTCAATAATATATTTGAAAACCAAGCAGTAAGAATTTGCCGACTCTGTACGGATGACACAGATTTTGATATAGAATATACTGGCTTAAGGTCTAATCTACAATCTAGAGGCTATAATGAAAAGAATCTCACTGCGACTACTAGCCTAAATGATATTTGAGCTGGAAGAGGCTGTCCGTATTTCTCTCAAACAGGAACCAATTCTCACAGCATGACTAAGAGAGTGAAAACACAGAGAAATTATACCAATTGTAGTTTAACATACAGCATAGACAACAGACGAATCTGTGGTATCATCAAAAAATTCTGGCCAATATTGACAGCTGATGATAAAATAAAGAATATTGTATTAGAATTACCACACTTTACTTTTAAAAATAGAAAAAACCTGAAAAGATTACTTTGCAACAAGGATGGGTTTGATAAATAAGTAACCACCAATAGGAAAGACACATTTAGATGTCATAATTGTAAAGTGTGTACCTCTATAGACAGCGATAGTACTTTTAAACATCCAAATACTGATCGTCTTTATGAGTTTGATGTTTATGCGAAATGCAGTACACAGCATTTGATCTACATAGCCTGCTGCTTTCATTGTACTGCCTTCTATGTAGGCAAGACAGATCAACATCTAAAAGATCGTATCTTGCATCACCTAAGGGATATTAGGAAACTAGATCCAAACAATGCACTTGCGGTGCATGTTTTGAGCAACCCGTCACATTATTTTAGGTTGAAGGTTATTGAAGTAATTCCCTGGAATGTAAGGGAAGGGGATGTGTACAATAAAACTGAAGTTCGAGAGATCAGCTGGATAACAAACTTAAGAGCAAACTACTCTCCTGGTCTAAATAGCATAATTCCACTTAAACCAGTGTTAAAAGCCAGAAGATTAAGGATTGGCTCTAAAGTAAAGGACAATGCGAAAGAGAATAAGTGCTTGGCTCAGGAGAAGGGGTCTGTATCCTGAATAGATGGCAATAAGTTTGCAATGTTAAAAGGTGATTGGTAGAAGTCTTCTAGTACCTGATAGGACAACGGAATCAGGAAATAGGTATGTAATTGATTAAAGAATGGAGGTCTATACTTTGGACTGATGATATCGCCATTGGCCATTCAGTAAAGTGCTTAAACACTAATCAATATACACTCAAAGGCAAAATGAAGAATACATTTAAAATGTTAAAATATTAAAATAACATAAATAAACAGTAAAATGATAAAAAATAGTGGTGCAGTGGTTAACATTGTCGCCTCACAGCAAGAGGTTCTCCGGTTCGATTCTCGGCTGGGGTGCCTTCTGTGTGGAGTTTGCATGTTCTCCCTGTGTTCGCGTGGGTTTCCTCCGGGTACTCCGGTTTCCTCCCACAGTCCAAAGACATGCATCTGGAGCATTTCTCCCCGGGCCTCCGCTGAAAACAGGCTCTCTGGAACCTAGTCGGACATTCCCGGTCAACAAATGTTAAATAAATAAATAAATAAATAAATAAAGAATTGAAATAGGGATTGGCTAGAGGACGATTAGTCTAAGCTGTGGAGGCTCGCCTAACATTGTAACTTTGATTGGACAACGCTATGATAGGCCAATGAAGGAAGGTGTGTGCTAAAAGAATACAGCAATTGGTTGATCTTGGTTTTAAAGTTTTAGAGAGCATGAATCACAATTATGATCTGATGAAGGCTAACTAAGCTGAAAGCGCTTATCTACAGAAACTTGTGCTCTACGAGTTTTATTACAATATTAAAGTTTTTATTTTATTATATTATTTGGTTCAGCCATGGTGGTTACCAAAGAATTTTTTTCCTACAACATGCATGGTCTTGGCATTAAAATTTATGACTGGTTGACATTCAGGTACTAGGTGCTGGATGTGGTTAAGATATCACTCTTTCACCTGAGGAATATGGGCAGAATTAAGCAATTGATACCTCCCAAGGATCTTTCTGTTGTTATTCACCCCATGGTTTCCTTTCTTTCTTTCTTGTTTGTTGTAATCGCTTTACCTTTGATTTCCAGACAAGAAGATTACCTTGTTGCTGCATGTGCATGTACCTGCCACGTGGTCACTTACTGGTACACAGCATTAGCAGTATATCTTTCCCTAGTGCTTCAGGGATAGCGCTGACTCCTTATTTGTTTTATATTGTCTTTAAAAATGTTGATGCTAGTCTTTTGTTCCCTAAATAACCCTTATCTCTCTTACCTGAAAGAGTTGATTGCCCCTACCTCCCCCTCCATGATTGAACTTCTGCCAGTATAAGACTACTATGGCATAACTAGAAACATCAGGTCTTCATTAATTTGTCCATCAGTCCTGATGCTTCTGGCTTAGAGAGTGTTATCTTGGCCTACTTTAAGAGCTCCTACAGCCTTTTATTTTTGATGTAGCTTTTGGTGATGATTCAGCAAGTCAGTGATTTTATTGCCTTGAAATTTTTTATCATTTTACTGTTTATTTATGTTATTTTAATATTTTAACATTTTAAATGTATTCTTCATTTTGCCTTTGAGTGTATATTGATTAGTGTTTAAGCACTTGAAGATCCCCTTGTCTACTTATGTGAGAATACACTTGGGATTTTCTTTCTTTTTGCCTTTGTGAACAACAATATTGTTTTACAATGTTACCGTTAGCACATCATTTGCATATGAAAGGTAACACTTAGCTGTGGCCACATGCAGTGCTGACTCCAGGTTCCTTTACTTACTGGGGCCCAATATGGGCACATTACTAATCCACTGGTGCACGTGAAAAACAATAAACAAAATGAACTCTGAGCCAGTCTTCAATGAAATGGTATCCTAGGTGAAGGGGTCCATTGGCACCACTCCCTAAATGCCCACTGCTCCCCACACAAATATACATCCCCTACTGCCTCCAATTGCTTCCCATTCTGGCCTCCTCATACCACTCAGATTACTTTTTAACCTTTTCTCACATTTTCCCCTGGATTTGCTAATCTCCCGTGCAGGACTAATCTAGTCCTGCACGGAAGAGGCAGTGTAGGAGGAGGAAGGCAGTGCACCATGCATATTAATGAAGGAGCACTGCCTGACCTCCTAATCCTACATGGAGCATGGACAAGTGCAGGGGGCATGTCTGAGAGCAGAGCTCTCAGAATAAACACACCCCTGCAAAGTAGAACAGCAGAAAGTGTAAATAAATGAGCAAGACTGTTCATAAGTGTCCGCATATCCCCACCAACAGTCCCCCATGTGTACAACAGGAGCAGTACATATAAATAAAATGAAGAAACACTTTTATTTTTTTTAAAGCCACAAGTACAGCTAACCATAGGTGCGTGGATTTGCCCATTGCTTAGCTGCGGTCAAAGCAGTTTAAAAGGCTGAAGAGGATAACAAGGAAGATATATGCAAATAAAGCAGCATAGCAATAATGTAGTGATCAGAGTATCCGCCTAACGAGCAGCCATTCCCGGTTTGAGTCCCACTGCAACACATTCCATTTTCTATGTGAAATCTGTATATGAATATTTTTTGACATTCTTTTGCAGTATAACCTACTAAATAACATTTAAATGTGAACCAGAGTACTGCATTAAATGCACATGTGAAGTGTCAGTGTCATAATGAATAAGGTACTAGTAAGCAGGTGTAAGCACAAATAAGCAGTAGTAAGCATATATAAGCACTAGTAAGTGTGTTTGAGTGCATTTGTGTGGGGGTAAGCATTGCCTACACAGATTAAGCAAAGTAGAAGCTAACAGAATGTAAAAAACTGTAACTGGAGGTTAGCATTGCTTAGCTCTGTGCAAACCCATGCACATCCGCTTACAACTGCTTTAAAGTGCCTTAATCACTCTGTATCCAAAGGCCCATGTTCTGCCCAGCAACAAAACAAACAGCTTCTGCAAGGCTCGAACTCAGGACCCTGTACGCCACAGTCACAGTAGTTAACCACTAAGCCATCACAGCAATGCATACAAATGAGTTATCAGCAAACTAATCCTCACCACAGGAAAATCAAATCAAACATGTGAACTGAATCTATGTACAGTGAGATATTATATAACCTGTCACAGAACATAAATATGTGAACTGGAGTACTGCAGTAAGCATAGATGTGAGGCGGTATTGTAATAAAGTGTAGAAGTCCCCAGGTCCCCATACAGTGTATGTACACATGAACCACGGATACCAGACACATATATAACCCGTAATGAATAATAAATCACTGCCAAAAGGCAAATATAATGCTAATTAACTATTAAGCAATGCCAACCGCAGCACAGCTCAACTTAGTAAGTGTAAGCAATGTGTAGGGAAGCCAATTCAATCTTCCCAGTGGTATACCTCTTTAAACAATGCCAACCTTAGGTAAGCAGGTTTGCCCATAGCTTAGCCTTTTCAAAACCGGCCAATCATGGAAAAGTGCAGGAAATTGGCCTTACTTAAACCCAAGAGGCGGGAATACAGCTCATAACTGGTTGTAGCTTCCCCTTGCAGACACTATGGCAGTAAGGGGAGAAGGAGTGCACTTCCGGGCCCAGCACTGGTGCATCCAGGAGTCCAAGGTCATGGCTGGACTCCTAGTTAAAGACCATGCACAGAGACTGCTGCAGGACCAGTACCAGGGCTCCCAATACAAGGCAGAAGCCTGGGACTGTCTCACCCACAACCTCACCAGTGCCACTGGCATACCCCGAATGGTGAGCAGGTCAGGTACCACTATGTCGACCTGAAGCGGCAGAAGGGGGACCTCTTGGAGGAGTGGCTCCAAGAGGCTAGAACATCAGGGGATGTCCCAGCTGTGTGTAAGTATCAGTCCACTACCTGTTTAATAATGGCCAGCTCAGGTATATCATGGATAGGTATGGCTAAATATTCCTCATGTTCCCCACAGCTGCAATGGAGCGGGCTGCGAACCAAGAGGCCCACATCTGCCACCTGGCACAGTTGCGACTGGAGGCAGGTCAGTAATACTCATGCTTTTACTGTCATAGGAAATAAAAATAAAAGTAGTAGTACAGTAACTGCTAGTATAAAACCTGTATTGTTCAATGAAAGTACTGCATACACTAGAGAATATGGCAGGAAGAGTCTATTATTGTTAATATGGCAATAAAAGTGTAATACCCTGACAAAACAGGTCTAACAGCTGGACTGTATGCATATATTCTGGTATCATATGGTAATGTAGATTTGCAATCATGTAATTCTACTGTAGTATTAAGCACTGTTACCCACACCATGCACCATAATGTGAATGTGTAGGAATGCCTGTATATGACACATGTAATCCCCAGAGGTCATTTAGACACATAGACAGTAAACAGGGCAAATGCAAACAACAAAACCCGAATAGCACATGCAACCAAGATGCAATCTGTTGTTTTATTAGCCCACACAGCCACGGTTTGAATCCTGCCAGTGGTAGTAGTCTGCATACAGAATTATACACCATGACTGTACAGATATGTCCAGACTGTCTATTAAATGGGCCTATATCTAATGCCTATCAACATGTCCCCGTGGGAAATCAGTGGGATGATCCAGGACATATAGGCAGCAAACAGGAAATACAACTGATTGACACACATCTATGACAACAAACCTGGCACACTAACAACTCCCCAGTACCTTATGTGACTAAGAAGCCACGTATGTCCCATTTACTCCCCAACCTATTAAGCTGTGGTCAGAGTGTGTACAGTAACAGAGTGAAATGTATGTGCATAATACTAATGTGTAATCTGGAAACTTGTGTGGCAACAGTCAGGTAGTGCTAACAAGCATTGCTCCCACAGGTATGTTGGATACGAACACTGTGCTGTGAAATATAGACCAATATAACCTGTACTGGTACCATCCACCCTGGTATTGTAGGGAATTGTGAGTGTCGCAGCTTCTCTGAATAATAATGTATCAGTGGCCACTGTCGGCCACACTGTGCTACATAATATAACAGTGTAGGAAAGCATGTATATGTGTGTGTCAGGTCACTAAAGGTGGAAGACGGCAATAGTTTAGATATGTCCAGGCATACCAGCATGTGGTCAACACATGGCCAGAGTCTGTACAGAAACAGTTGGATAGGATAGTGCAAAACACCAACCCAGAATCCCACTGTATGCGTACAAACAGTTAGTCGGTGTTAACAAACATTCCCTTCACAGGTATACCAGGTAAGAGGTTTATACTGCAGTTAAAACCGGTTCATGTGTAATGATGTTGGCAGCCATATCGGTGTCCAATATAGGTCTATAGGGTAGTGTAGTAAGACTTGTAAGGTACAGATAACAGCACTGACTAGGAAAGTAATGTGGAGTACAGGAATATACTACTTGTTAACTGACAACTTTCTCTCCCCCCACCTTATCTCCAGCCAATAATCAACATACCCACCCCAATTGGTATGTACTGACTCTGATAATGGCCAATCATTTGATAAATATTCTAATGGTTCCCATGCATGTGCCATATTGAATTATTCCAACATTGTTGGCATGGTTCCATCAATGTACCTGCATGCTGTTCGTATTACCACTGTGGTCCCATATATGCATGTGTTCTGTTTGCTATGCAACTGTTCCGTATCTGGTGTCTGGGTTAATGGGAATATCTATGCATGCTGTTATACCTAACCCTGGAATGTGTTGACTATAACTAACCCACCTGTCCCACCTCAGCTGGCCGAGGCACCGGCCACCAGCATGTCCGGGGCCCAACCCTGCACATCCCTGTCTGTTGGTCCTGCACCACCTTTGGGTGGAACCGTTTCAGGGGATGAGGCTCGCCCCCCTGGGAGTGGGAATGGATAGGCACCTTTCACTTGTGGCCAGGTCGGGGCCGTGGTGCGTAGAGCGATCAACGACCAGGTCAGTGATCTTCTACACCAGCTTGAGGGCCGCATGTCACAATTAGAGAGTCAGCCTGGCTCTGCAGCTCAGCCCCCAGCACAGCCACCTTCGGGGCTGTGAAGGTGCCGTGGTGACTGCCCATGGGTGGGGACCTCAGTCCCACTGTTACCACTAGGGGGCATGTAGGCTTCTGATATCACAACACCCCTCCCCATCAAGGTGTTTACCCCCCACCATGTGTCATATACTGCCCCTGTATGCGTCTTGTGTGTCTTGTCTGTTAACCTACCCAACCTACCTCCTGAAATATACCTACTACCCCTCCCCAACATCCCACTCCCACCTGACAAAACAAAGGGCAATCTGTTCCCACAAAAAAATCTTGCCCCATACATAGCTGTCCATTTTGCGCACGTGTCCACTGGACACATGTAATTTGGTCTAATTGGCATCACAGTGAATTATTGTTGTCCTCACCTCTCTCCCAGGGGTTCAAGCATCTGAATCTACCTCCAAATACAGTGTATATGCACAGCTGTTGGTGTAGAAGAAATGGGCAGCTATGGACCTTTCCTACACCCTTCCTGCACATCCCTAGCTATTTTCCCTACTATCGTTCCCTCTTTGTGCCCCTTTTTCACCACTTTCCTATCATCCCCTTTTTCTTTTCTTTTAAAGAAATTAGCACGGGGGTTAGTAGGAGTAAGCACTTTTAAGCAGCAGTAAGTGGGATTAAGCCTGTCTGTGTGGGTGTAAGCAGTGCCTACACAGGTTAAACAATTCAGGAGCTAACTGAGTATAAGAAACAGTAACCGGAACTTAGCAGTGCTTACCGTCGTGCAAACCCACAAATCTGCTTATAACTGCTCAAAAGTGCCTTAATCACTGTACCCAATAGCCCTTGTTCTGCCTAGCAACAAAATAAACAGCCTCTGCTAGGATCAAACACAGGCCCCTGCACACCATAGCCAAAGTGATTTACCACAAATCCATTTCAGATATACATACCCTTGCTGTATTCACTAACATATCATCCAGCCAAGCCATTCAACAGTACAGGGATTATATTCCAACATGTAGATGTATATGTATGAGTAAATATATTAATGTCTAAACAGGTACAACATAGTGATATATGTGTGTATATATATATATATATATATATATATATATATATATATATATATATATATATATATATAAACTTGTAAACATGCAAATGCCTACCTCTATAGATATATATGTCTACATGTACATGTCTAAATATATTGAAAGAAGAAGAAACCGCTGCTATCCAAAGGTCCAAGTTGATAAGCAAGAAATGAAAAAACAACCTTATGTAGAAATAAAAATGAGTGGGAACCACCATGAAAAACAACAAGAATTTATTACATATAAAAAAGATGAGCGCTTTCATGTACTGCCAAGGTACGCTTCATCAGATCTCAAAAAACATTCCCAAAAAACTCACATTTTATAGGACAACTACAATCAGCATATTAACATAATCATCTAATTAAACAATTATTCAATCAGTTCATGACCATACTGAAAAAACTGAAGAAACTTCTATAGAGCCTCATGGATCAGTGCTCTTAAAATATACCATTCAAGCACTGAGCTAAAATGGTAAGAGAACCCAATGAGGCAATAAAAACAGTAAACAATAATAAAATAATTCCACAATATATTAATACAATCTTAAATATCATATGAAATATATATTTATTCTATGTGTACAATCTCATGACAAATACTAATTTTATATCTATAGTGGCCAAAAACTAAAGCCTATACCTACAACTGCCTAGTTCTTAAAAAGCTGCATGGGTGTACATTAATATGTGTATTAGTTCATTAAAATGAATAACTGACTAAGATATAAATAATAAATAATAATTAAATAACATGTGAAATATAAAAATATATAAAAATTTTAATAAAATATATATTTATATGTGTAAAATGCTGTAGAGCATACTGTAAAGATCTTCAAATATGTTCATAAGTTTATATTATTGATTAATAAATTAATAAATTAATATGTGGTCACAAACAATAAACAATGTCTTCAAGAAATATATATGTATATTTATATAAGGCTAAACATATAAATATATAAATAAGCAAATAAATACTAAACTACGCACTATCATGTCCTATTGTACTTGTACCTATAAAAAGTTATTTTATTTTATTTTAATGTACGTGCTTCAAGAATAGGTTTAATAGTTATAGACCGATTAAGACCTGGATCTTGATGCGCTCATATCTTAAAAATCCATTGGAGTTCTACAGTCTCCAAATGATTCATATTATTGCCCCCTCTCTTGTTAGGGGTCTAAATATATACAGCAGGTTATATATATGTCAGCAGATATGTGTATATATATATATATATATATATATATATATATATATATACACATATATATATATAGGTATATACAGACTGCATCTGTAGATAACAATGGGGAAATAAAAACATATATGCCCTCATGCAACGTTAATAGGGTTGAGAGGCCCCACACAATATACGTCTGATACGTACAGGTATACCCCCCTTCACAGCCAAGCATGTCCCACCTGTAATACACTACCAAGTGTTGCAGATCCCATAACCAGGACCAGACATGACATGGCCATCCCTAGGATACATATACACAGACACATATATGCAGATACAGGTATATATATATATATATATATATATATATATATATATATATATGTATATATGTGTGTGTGTGTGTGTGTGTGTGTGTGTGTGTGTGTGTGTGTGTGTATATATATATATATATATATATATATATATATATATATGTAGATATATATGTAACTACACATACATACACAGAGATATGTACAATAAGAGACATATGTAGTATGTGCACACAATATGGAGCAGCCAGTATTCCTACAGTCACCGCCTTACCAACTGGAGACTGTATGAGCTGCCCATACAAATGCCATTCATAGCCTGCAACAAATACCCACAGAAATATCAAAGGGTATAACACCACACACAGGTGTGCATAAATGAATGTGAAAGCTTTATTTGTGTACTATGACAGTTGTATATGCCATGTCATATAGCTGTTTAGACACTGGCATCCATATGAACAGTGTAATGCAACTGTGAAACAGTTATACTAAGACAGTAGTCTGGAAAGGTTGACATATGTTGCTGTCCAGGCTGAGGCCTTCAAGTAGTCCAATAGTAATAACAGACTGGGCCACAGCATACCAGACAATCAACAGTACGTAATGCAAATTTATAGTGCAGTAGCCTCTATCTACACAATCCCTAGGGGTTACAGACCCTATTTGACACAATGGGATGTATCTGTTACATAACAAGGCATAACTGACACCATCACAATCACACTGACAAATAGAACATTCCATATGGCATGATGCAGTAGGCCTGCATTTACCCAAGGTGGATTGTATGGTAATGTACATTCAGATACCGTAAGGCAGCTTACCCCAGATACCCACACATGTTGTAACAGCCTAGGTTAGTCATGGTGCACCCCCCCCCCACTAGACTCACTAATACTGGGCCATATATCACTGTTACATACACTGGCCTCTGGAGTGCATTAGGACACACGTATTGTGTAAGTGAAGCCTGCACATATATGGCCCCAACCCCTCAGTATGTGTGGGGGACACAACAGCAGTGGAGTGGTGGCAAGAATGACAGCATGACATACACACAGCCCACTACATAACAACCCCTGACAGCATGTCATATGTGGAAAGCCTGGTATGTAGGTGGAGGACAGAGGCTGGAACACAGGCACATATGTGTAAAACTGTTGTCATACAGTAAGCAAGATATGTATATGCGCATATATCTATATGGATATATGTATAATTACATATACATATATGTTCACCATATGTCCTGCACATGGAGTGGAGCCGTACCTCAGCCCCAATAGTCCCAACCTCTCAGTGCAAGGGGACTTCATGTATGTATTGCAGGTATATTTGTAGACTATTGCTACTGTAATAGGGATTGTATTCACAGAGATGGTGTGTGTGGGAGGTCACATCTGCTGTTAACATGTGTGCCATTGGCTACTGACAGACATCCTAAGGTCATCATAGTACAGTACCACTGCTAGCACAGTAATGCCCCTGTGGACTACAGCTACAATATGGCCAATATGTGTGGACAGTCTGACACACTCTGGTCAGGCCAGGGGTATACAGAGAACCCCTTCATGCAAGACATGTGGACCAGGCCTGTCAATGTGGATGTTAACAGCCATGTAGATGGCTATAACATGTAAATACTGGTATACATTTGCCCCCATAGGTTATGCATTCATACACCCCTGTCTGTCCTGACACATAATAACCGCTGGTACAGAGGTGCCATGGCCACATAATACCCACTAGTTAGTGACATACATCTGAGTAGCATCCCACTGCTTTGTCTGACATACATGACTGTTATGGTGGCCTGACAGCAGTACATCTGACAAGTATCTGGACATGACATCTCGCTGGATAAGTACAGTAAGCTGCTAGGCATGTAAAAAAGCACAGTGCAGGCTACAGGCAGACTGACTCAACACTGGCCTACATCTCCTATGTGGGAATACACATGTACCTGCATAGGTCGCAGTCTCTACAGGCATGTCACATCACAGAGTAACAGACACTTGTGTGAAAGTGCATAACCACAACCAATGTGAACACAGCCACATATGGTAAGCTAGATTACTGTTACAGTATATGGACTATCTGATCTACACCATCCTCATATGAGCCACTCACACAACAACCCTACATATACTGGGCCAGTACATAGTGTGGTCCGATGTCTGTCTGTGGTATGGGACATGTGAGTGTTCGCCCCTACAAACATGTAAGCTGATAGAATGACATAGAGTGGAGCGGCATGTAACGTCAAATAGAACAGAACCAAGAACAATGACATCTACCACAGTCTTTACACAGGCGAGGTACATATTCACTATACACACACTGTCGACAGTTATCAGACTTACACATGCCTCAGTACTGTACACACAACCACAGAATGCCCAGGCTATGCCCCAAATATAACCCCTACTATACATAACATAAGTAGCAGTCTGATATCTCACTGGCTTATCAGATATGCTGTCAATGAATAAGGTTTACAGAACATATGCACCCAATACTGCATGACATATGTACAAAGGTTGACAGAGTTGTGGCTGGAGGCACAAACACAGGGCCAATATTGACATGTCGCTATGATAACCTCATACATTTACTGTCATAGTAGGGTTTGATGCAACATATGTCCTATGAGGGATATGACGTTAGTAATTCTCCTGGCTGTCGCCATCTACTGACTGCAGTCCTCACACTGCCTAGTGCAGTTGAGAGATAGGTGCTCTGTGTGTAACACAAGGAACACAAGGCACCACACACTGCCTAGTCTGCAGATGACCCTACAAATGGGGATTCCTTATAAACATAGCACTGACATGACAAGTATTAAAACATGTATGACAGCCATATCCACACACACCCTGTTAAACCAATATTACCCAACTGCAGTATAACAGCACTTACAGTCTGAAGTCAAGACAGGCACATCCCCCTCCTGTGTGTTGGCCTGTTTCCACAGTGTATGTTGTCCGAGGTAAGTCCCCAATCCATCTGTGATGCTGTTTGCCAAACAACAGATCTAGTTCCTGCTCACAGTGAATGAAAAGGCCCAACACCAACATGATATTCCTAGATATTCCAAAATGAATAAAGCTAGTGCTTAGCCAAATCCCAGTTCAGCAAAGAAATAAATCAGCAAACCAAAAACGTCACTGGGAACTGCTGCTGCACAAATACTGTAAAATGTTTATTAAAACACAAAACAAACCAAAAAGTATCAAAGTGAGCGCTTTCGGGCTAGGCCCTTCTTCAGACAAAGTGCTTCTCACAAACATCATATTTTAAAATAAGCATACACCAATCACTCTTCAGTAAAAACCCCACCCTGTTTTAATTGTTAGCTGAAACTAACAAGACATCATTAAAAACACATTGCCACTACTCTTACTTAATAAAAAGTACGCCTACTTTTAAGTGTTGGCTTCAGAGGTACCATATCATTCAGCCCAGGTTGAATATGGGCTGTTAAATCTAAAATCCACTTTGATTCTATGGTTTCTGTCTTTAACCTAATATCACCCCCTCTCTTATTAAGGGGCAGGTTGGCAGGATCTCTAGGATTAGTCGACAGGATGAACATTTTGAGAGAGAAATAGATGACTTAAAAGAATGTTTCCAAGAAAGAGGATATAGATGTGAGCTAGTGGAAACAGCAGTAGCAAGAGGTACTGCGAACAGGCAAGGTAAATATAGACCATGGCTTGATGTTACGACGAACCTAGGAAGTAATTATAGTAATCACAATGGCCACCGTATTAAAGGTGGGAAGAAGGAAACTATACCTAGGATAACACTAACATATGGCAGTAATGTCAAAGGGGTGTGTGACATCATCAAGAGGAATTGGAACATTATCACTAGTGACAGAAACTTGAGTGATATAGTAGGGGAATTTCCACAATTTAGTTATATGAGAAATAAGAACTTGAAGGACATACTCTGTCACGATAGGGGAAACAATGAGGTCACGTGCCTACCAAGGTCGCTGGGTACTGTCCCATGTGGGGGCTGTAAGGCTTGTGATCATATTAATAGGGAGACAGTGTTTGTACATCCTTCCACAGGGAAGAGTTTTCATTTTAAAGGGAGAGCTACCTGTAGGAACATTAATGTGGTGTATTTGGCTGATTGCACGTCATGCTCAGGATATTATGTTGGTAAAACCAACAATATGCTTAAGGTCAGGATACTACAGCACATTTCGTCAGTTAGGAACTGTGATGAGCACAATGCGCTATATAATCATGTAAAGGATAATCCTACACATAGATTTAAATTTAGGGTGATAGCCAATGTATTCATTAATAAGAGAGGGGGTGATATTAGGTTAAAGACAGAAACCATAGAATCAAAGTGGATTTTAGATTTAACAGCCCATATTCAACCTGGGCTGAATGATATGGTACCTCTGAAGCCAACACTTAAAAGTAGGCGTACTTTTTATTAAGTAAGAGTAGTGGCAATGTGTTTTTAATGATGTCTTGTTAGTTTCAGCTAACAATTAAAACAGGGTGGGGTTTTTACTGAAGAGTGATTGGTGTATGCTTATTTTAAAATGTGATGTTTGTGAGAAGCACTTTGTCTGAAGAAGGGCCTAGACCGAAAGCGCTCACTTTGATACTTTTTGGTTTGTTTTGTGTTTAATAAACATTTTACAGTATTTGTACAGCAGCAGTTCCCAGTGACGTTTTTGGTTTGCTGATTTATTCCTAGATATTGGAGTGTATTTCCATGCAATTGATTATGGGAATGTTACCACAGCTGTTCCACATGCAATCAGCTAGAGGAGGGATGTAATTTGTGCTTAGGCCATCAGCTGTTCATGAGCATCACTGACAATACACATGCCGCTGCCTAAGCAAAGCAGGTGTAAGTCTCCACATCCACCAGAGAGTGAGTGAGAGAGGCAGACAGAGGCAAAGATAAGTCAGGGTGGGTTGGGAGAGTAAAAGGTAAGCGTGTTTGTGTCACACACCTACCAGTTCAGGGTATCAAACCCCTGACTATGTACTGATATCACATCTGTTATCCCTGCATGGTGGATATTGTGATATATACTAGGGACACCATATAAGAAATTTGCAAAACCCACTCAACACTGAGTCCAGTTGTTACATACTCACATCCAACTCCACACAGGACATGAACTACAAACATGGACACATTAAGACACACACACACACACACACACACACACACACACACACACACACACACACACACACACACACACACACACACACACACACACAAACACACACACACACCTGACACATCTGGGATTAGAACTCCTACTTAACTAGTTTTTACATTACAACACTACACAATTATAGAACATGCCATGGAGATTACTGGAGTAATATTTCCCCAAAGGTGTATTTCACAGTGAGTGACATCAGCAGGATTGCCAAAGTAGGGCAAATGAATTGTAGTGAGTGTGACTAGCCAGACATGCATTGCTCCCTACACAGGCAAAGGAACAGATACAACAGCATCCACAAATCCCATGTGTGAGAATAGAGCCCCTACTAGAGTTGTATATCACACTACAGCATTACACTGTTAC